>NC_138371.1:83791806-83972726 GCF_054177405.1 Leptonychotes weddellii | reverse complement strand
CACTCAACGGAATGGTCAGAATGGAGCACATGTGAATTAACCTGCGTCAATGGAAGAAGCTTCGAGACAATGGGCCGCCAATCTAGGTCAAGGACATTTATAGTCCAGTCTTTTGAGAACCAAGACAGCTGCCCTCAGCAGGTTCTAGAAACACGCCCTTGTGCAGGTACCAAGAGCACTTTTCAGTTCTCAACCTTGATTGATCAATGCTTATTCTATTTTTACGTGAGGTGTAATAGAACCGCTGTTATCATATTTACTTGCAGGAGGCAAATGTTATCACTACACATGGAAAGCAAGTCTTTGGAACAATAATGAACGAACTGTATGGTGCCAACGTTCAGATGGCATTAATGTCACAGGTATTCCTGCCTAAGATTTGTGTGGGCACTTCAAAAAGATCTCTGAGTGTTGCTGTTTGTGAGAAGAATTAGCTTACAAATTATAAGCACGAGAAGACTGGGCAGGTGGCCTTAGATGATCTTCATAGCAAATTGTCATTAGACCTTATTTTGTTTTAAATTTTTAATCGAAGTGTACTTGGCATTTAACAATAAATTAGATTTAGGTGTACAACAGAGTGATCCAATAATTATATACAAGATGCCCACCAAGAGAACTGTATTACAGCATTATTGACTATATTCCCAATGCTGCATTTTCCTTCCCTGTGACTTATTTTATAACTAGAAATTTGTACTTTTTAATCCTCCTCACTCATTTCACCCAACACACCCGCTCCCCCACCTTTGGCAACCACCAGTTTATTTTCTGTATTTATAAATCTGGTGCGTTCTTTTTTGTTGTTTGTTCATTTGTTCTGAGTTTTTTGTTTTTTGGATTCTATGTATGAGTGAAATCATATGGTATTTGTCTTTTTCGGTCTTGCTTATTTCACTTAGCATAATACCCTCCAGGCCCATGCATGTTGTTGCAAATGGCAAGACTTCATTCTTACGGCTGAGCAATAGACCTTTGCTTCTTAGAAAGCAAACCATTCTATCTGAAGACCCATAATACACCCAATGACTTACACAATAAAATTTCCTTAAATATCATGTTCTGAGACAAAGGCTGAAAAAGACACATGGGAGTTTAAAACAATAGTCTCTAACGTTTTAAATCCTGTACCTTCTCAGTAAAAAGTTTTTGATGACACCTCAACATTCTATGATGCTACCATATCATATTATAAAACACATACAAAAGTTGAAAATCAAAGGGTGGGTAAAGATATAATAAACTATATTTCTTAATGGCACAAAAAAAACTTTTGCTGTAAGTTATAAAGATTTGTATCATGCACTGGAAGCTTGGTTTTGGATATTTTGCTAGTCATTATTGCTTGACAGTGGATACAATCTGATTGTACAAATGATCTCAATTTTAACGTTTTTTAATGCCTTCTCAGAGAAAATTGTCATTGTTTTTACTGCTACTGCAGCTGACAGAGCTTATCATATCCGTGAGAGAATTTCTATTCTTCTGTAGGAATTGAAGAATTGTCAGCTCCTTCTTGGTATTATTTGCCTATATTTGCATTATAGTATTCCCTTTAATCTGTAGTTTATCCATAAGGTAATTTATTTTAAGCTGCTTGCCCGTTCTGTAAGTTATTGTTGAAACTAAATACGTTGCAAATCTGTTTGACCAGGAACACCACAAGCAGCATCCTCTGCAGCATGCTGAGAGTTGGCAAGTGAGGGTTACACTGTCAAAGTCTCCTCAGTGTACTTGTTGCACCAGTCTACAATACTGGGCCATCCACTGATGAGCTCAGGTTAGCACGACCAGCTGCTAAGTATTACAGCTTCTTTCTTAAATTTAAACAAAAATTCTAGTATTTTCTAGCCGATTCCCTAGAGATTCTGTCCCCAGGGGCGCAGACACCGCTCTTGGGAGATCACTGGTTAAAAGAGTGGAAACAGCGCCCCCAGCAGTATGGGTAGCAACAACACCATGTCCAAATTACCCATTTCACACGTAGGTATAATTCTGGATTTTAGGGGGTTTTTTTGTTGTTTTTCCCCTGTGGGGATTTTTATACTTTTAGTAACACTAAGAATTTAGCTGCTTCATTCACAGGGAAAACAAAAATCTGTTTCCTACACCATCTTAGGCTCAAAGCTTTTTGCTAGCTACCAAATCATAAACTATAATTGGGTGACAATTATATAGTAAGGCAAAAGCTGGAATCTATAAGTAAAACCAGTATTACATAAATACAATTTAAATACTGCCCTCAAATACATCAAGTTCTTAGACTAGTCCCCGAATCCTGAAAGGCATGGCTACTATGTAAATTACTGCAGAGTATAGACATTATTCCATCCATTTACTCAAAAATATTTAATAGCAGCAAGTATGGTATCAGATGTATGACCGCCTCTCCTGGAGCTTATACATTTGCTTTTAAAAATGTGTCGAGCTCCATATGTGACTGTGTGTGTGTAGATGCATTCTGGTTAAGACACATTTTAAAGTTTTACCAAGGAGTTTGCTACTGTGGTCCATAAATCTATCCATGGCATCCTTTTAGCATTGGTTGTTGCCAACTGGCTTATTGCCTAGTTGAGGTATTCAGGCACTGGAGAAAAATATACATAGAATGAGTCTTTGAGCAGATATATTTTCTGCTCCTGAACTTCAGTTGAAATTTCATCCATTCTTTTCCTGGCCCGGCACACAGATGTGGCCCTCAAGCAGAGCCATATGCTAGAATGACATTGCCAATGAGTAGGTATAAAAACTACTGCCACCATCTTGAACAGTTCTTCCTAATCAATAAAATACAGCTGGCCTCTGTGTCAGCAAATGCATATAAAAAAGAATACTGTTACACAGTGGCAAGAGAGGAAAACAATTCTTTTTTAACGTTCAGCGCAGAAAAGTCCACAAATGATGGTGGGTTTTTGTGTTATTTTGTTTTTGTTTTTTTGTAGGAGGCTGCTCCCCTCAGGCACGTCCTGCTGCTATCCGGCAGTGTAATCCAGCCTGCAGAAAACCTTTCTCCTACTGTACACAGGTGAGTCCTGTGCTGGAGACTTCTAGACCTTTACCTGCTGTCTTCTGCATATGCTGTTGGGTGTTTTCCAGTAGACCACAGCAGCAGTTTCGTGTGCTCACGGTACCATCTAGAGGAATTTGCAGGAATAATCACAGCTATTAAGGATTTTTTTTTTTTTAATAGGGCCACGTCTTAAGGCTATAGCCAAATCTGTCTTTCAGATAGCTAATTCATATACTCTGCTTATCAATAAATGTCCTCAGTTGATTTATTCTTTATTAGCCTTTCATCTACCCAAACTATTTGGAAAGATCTTATCAATGTTCATATTTGCTAATTATTTAGTAAATTGATTACGCTAGTATGAGTAAATTTTCAGTTCATTTAAAATAAGTTAAATATTTGCCTATGAGGAAAAATTACGTATGTGCACGCATTTTTTTAAAGCAGAACTCTTTCTTCCGTTCTTCTCCCTTGACTCCCATTTACCACTGCTCTGGAACTAATGCAGAATGTGCAATGTATTCTAATCAATGGCACTCATAATGAGCAGTGCATATATAAAATTATGTCATGTTCCTTAAAGAAACACGTTTCTTATTATTATGTGCTCTTTCCAAAACTGATCTGGTTAAAAATAATTCAAGCACTCAGTCCTATTTTATGGTTCTTTCACTTCAAGGTGGGCTAATTCTATACTGCAGAAAAGCTAGTACCTAAGCTTACAGAGGAGAAAAGAGAGGTCAGCAACAACTTCAGAGGCTAATCAGGTTTGCAAAGTAGAAGGTGTAGCTTTCCACCAACTGTCTGGATACGCTCTTTAATAAAACAAATACCTTTTGCCTTGAACTTTTGGCACATGTGATCAGTTACAGCTTTTTCACTTAGACTGGAGGAGATCTTAATTAGCTCTCTATTGAACACCCTGTAATATCTTGAAATGAAATACTGTGATGTCATTATAGGAATGCTGCCTTTTACTAAACAATGGGCAATTATTAATTTTACCCTACTTTTCTGGCCTTTTCCTTTTGTAGAAGATTGAGGTGCCCCCCTTAGTTTTAGTATCTATTGCTCCTTAAAATTGATGTGTTAACAATCAATGACCCAAATATATTGATCCTGATGAATCATACAGACTTGAGTGGCTGTGTGAGACTGGGGTCTGTTCCAAAAATTCCATATATTTTCAGGTAAGGCGCCCCTACAGCAAAGTCCTTCAGATTCATAATTTTATGCTTAACTTGTTCTATTCTTCTCTGTTGTCTTTGTTTCCTGGAGGACGGAAGAACAATTATTTTCAGTTTCACTGCTAGAGACAGAAGGAAATCCTTGTTTGTTATATCTCACCCTAGCCAGCACCTTGGAGAGGTTTATTGTACATGAAAATGACCAGGAATTCACAGAGAAACATGAAGAGCCCATTGTCCCAATGCCAACTAGGAATGTGTTGTAGTGTGACACTCAGGGTACTCCAAGGAAGAATGTGGGACATGTGCCTTTGGTGAAGTCTTTTTTTTTTTTCTCCACTTAGGCTGCCCTCCTTGAGGGCAGAACCAAGCCTGCAAGCAGAGAGGTAGTTCAGACTAGTTAGTGATCAATGGTCGAAGGTGGTAAGCCACATTCAGCAGCTGGCTCGGAAACCAACATCAAAGAGCACAAAGCCCAAAGGCGCTGGTACATAATCCCTGTTGCTTTACTTCTCAGCATCAAGGTCAGTAGGTTCGAGTGAGCGGGCAGGAATTTGAAATGCCTAGGGACCCTATATGGTTTGAGAAACACTCGTGGAACTGTAAAGACAGACCTTGGCATCAAGACTGGGGGGGAGTGTAGGATAATTTGATTAAATGACTTAAAATCTCTGTAAGAGAGAAAAGACAAAGAATACCTGGAAGGCATGAGAATTGTCAACCTGTAGAAAAGTCTGATGATGTATTTAAGGGTTGACTTTGGAATTCACAAAAAGGAACTGCTCAGTTTTTCATCTCTTGGGCAACTCTATTGCCGAAAAACTCCCAATCGCCATAACACACATCACACAGGTATTAAGTGATTCCAACTTTTACCTTGTTCTTTGTCATCACCGTGTAACCATAAAACTATTTTGGATGCTGTAGGGTGGAGTCTGTGGCTGTGAGAAGGGTTATACAGAGATCATGAGATCCAATGGTTTCCTGGATTACTGCATGAAAGTACCCGGCTCTGAAGATAAAAAAGCTGATGTGAAGAACCTTGCGGGGAAAAACAGACCTGTGAATTCAAAGATACATGACATTTTTAAAGGATGGTCACTTCAACCCCTTGATCCAGGTACATTTATTAAGAGTAAGAAATACACATTTACTCGTGGGGTGTTGGGGTTCATAATGGAGGGAAGGAGAGAAAGAGGAGACAGGAGAGGTGATGTGGTCCAATTCAAGGTTTCTCAAATTTGAATGCCAAAAAGGGGTAGTTCCTTTAAATGTAAAATGTTCTCATGGAAGGTTGAAGAGAAGTCTCTTTCAACCCCAGTCTAAGAGATAGGGAATTAAGTCCCCAAAATTTTAGCCTTTAAAATTATCTTTTCATTGTAAATTACCTCTGCAAAAGTAACTGAATTTGTGTATATAATTGAAATTAAAAGCAAAAGTTGGAATAGATCAAGAATCTGAAGATACCTCAGGAAATGCCTAGGGACCCTATATGGTTTGAGAAACACTCGTGGAACTGTAAAGAGCCTTAAATTCAGAGACAGACCTTGGCATCAAGACTCGGAATGTACCTGTTTTGTGATTGAGTGTAATGTCTTCGCCTCTCTCCACTGATTTCATAAATGAGGAAAGAGGTCCAAAGACACCGATCTTGCAGGACTGTTGTAAATTTTATCACAGTGCTGGGCCTGCAGGGGTCAGGAATTGGTGGTTATTAAGGAGAAGCTTTCTGTGTACCTTGTCATTCTGTGCTGGTTGTATTGAGTGATCTCATTAGGTTGCAAAAACCTAATGATTTTGAGATTAGGAGTCTGAAACAGGAAAAATGAATTTGACCCAGGTCCTATCACCCATAAGTGATAGGAAGATATGAAAGTCAGATCATAGCAGTTGGGTTTCCACTACCCCCCTTATGAAGTATGCAGAAAATGAAAGCAAGATTCTCGGTGCTAATTCTACATACCTTTGCTAGGAAACAAAATGCTACTAATAATTAAGCAAAGTGGCCTGGCAGACAGGGCATGGAGAGGAAGATGTACACAGAGCTCAGGCAAAACATACCCTGGGAATTTCCTCCCAGACCCCAGGCCTCTATGTATCAAAAGTGTCTTAATGATATGCTTAAATGAAGCAAAAACCAGAGCCTGGGCCCAAAGGACACTAGATCTAGCAGGAGAAACCAGATGTACGTTCCTTAGCCAACTTTTCAGGATGACCAGAGTCTCTTATTTCTGATTCCACTCCATGTCTGGGCATGCCATAGATTTTTAAAACATCTCATTCATTTTGTGATTAAAGTAGCAGTAGCTTTAAATCTGAAGGAAGGGTGGTAGGAAATGTAACCAGGCCCACCCATTGCCTGTAGACCCCAGTTCAGGAGGAGAATTAGGGTGAGGTTCTAGAGAAATGAATGCTCAAATCCACAAGTGAGGTCCTTAGCCTTTGGGGGCTAATTAAAACATCAATAGTGCCATGTATGTAAATATAGGTATGTGTATCTATGTTTTTCTCATGATGGGAGTGTAAATTAGAGCAACCTCTAAAAAGACATTTAGGCAATATGTATCATACAGTTTGACCTAAAATTTATTTCCTAAGAACCCATCCTACAAATATATATATGTATACTAAATGATGTTTATTACAAATGCTTCTTATAAAGAAGATTAGTGGAAACAAAATAGGATACAAGTACCCAATATGCCTCATATTAAAAAGAATGAGACTTGTCTTATGATCTAGCATGGGAAATTATTTTAAAAAATACAATTCAAAATATGTGCCATTTGTAGCTCTTTAAAAATAGGTGTATATTTTGTATGCATCTACGTATATACGTTTGCATATACAAAGGAAACTAAAATGCTAAAGGGAAGGAAAATGGTAACAGTGGTAGCTCCTGGCTTGGGAATTGAGAGAAAGTAGCAGGGTGACTTATTTTTCACTACATATCTTTTTTTAATAGTGTGAAGTTTGATCCTATCCATTATGTTATTATAAAAAGTTATATTCGCTTTTAAGTAACATGGACCACATACCTCTACACTGGGGATTTAAAAGTTCTCGATCCTCCAAATATTTCAGCTCTGTGAGGTTTAGGAGTAAGAAGATGAAAGGTGCTTTCTCACTCAGAGACGACTTCCCCCCCCCCCACCCCCGATGTAAAAAACTCAGAAGAGGGGATTTCATCATTAGTGTTTCAAAGAGATCAGAATCAAAGCTTTGTTAAAAGTTTCATGACCATAGAAAAATATCATTACCGCATTGAAACCTCATTCTAAGACCTAACTGAGGCTTTAAAGTGTCTTGTAAGCAAAAACTGTAATGGGTAGTGACAATATAATTGAATGTAATTGTGATTTTATTCCAAACAAGTGTTTACAATAGATTTTGATAGTTGTTCATCCCACAGAAGCCTTTCAAATAAGATGCTGAGCTGTTTTTTTGGACCTGCAGTTAATTACATTCATGTAGTATAATGAATCTTCTGTGTGTGTCTGCCTTTCAGAAAGGAAGGCAGTTCCTTGGGAATGCTAAGGCCATTGTCTTTCTCAGTCAACTGTGCTCACATAAAACCATTTGTACACTGAAGTTATATATAACATAGTAAAAATCACAAAACAGATCAGACTTACTTGGTTTTATTTTTCTTAACTCTGGCAGATAGGATATCAAAATAATGTCTATACTTTTACATGTGTGGTTATAATTTGACATTATTTGGGCATAAAGTTTTTGTTCACTCGACATCATCTGTCACCAAAAGTGGTGATAGTTTTCTTTGCATACAGGATGGCCTCTTAATCTTTTGGTTCTGTGTTGTCAAAATGTATTGCAATACTTTTTGTACTATATGTATAAGACTATACACAGATACATTTAAAATAGCCTGACAATTGTTAGATCTTATGCAGTAATGATTACTGGTGTGTGTTTGCCATTGTGAAAAATTTGATAGACTGTTTTACATTTTCACCTGCGTTGGATGTTTTCTAGCTGTCACATATGGGTAGTTCCACTATGATTGTGACTTATGCCAGTCTCAGAATTCAGATGAGAAGACTTTTGTATGCTAAGCTTGTTATTTAATCTCTATCTATCTTAAACAGATGGCCGTGTAAAAATATGGGTTTATGGAGTTTCAGGTGGAGGTTTTCTTATCATGATTTTCCTAGTATTTACTTCCTACCTTCTTTGGTAAGTACTAACTAGTAAAACATTACATTCCATATTCTGATAGGTGAGGTATTATACTAAAAGATCCATGGCCATTAACCCACAAGTAATTATCAACAGTAGAATACTTGAAATCATTTGTCTTTCCTGTCCTCATTTGACATAAGCTTCTTTTAGGTGGCTTTCAAATAAATCATTTTTGATTAGTTTTCAGCTTTGACTGCATTTTAGCTTCTCTTAGTACTCCTGGGGACTGAAACTTGGCTCCCAGCCCCAGTGATTCTGAGTTAATTAGTCTTGCCTCTGTCCAGGTCATCCAGATGTTTAAAAGCATCTCAGGTAATGCTGAAATGCAGCTAAGGCTAAGAGCTAATAATTCTAATTCTTAAATTGACCTATCTTGACCAGTCGGTTCAAACAACCTGTTTAGTACATTTTAAATAGTAGAGCCACATGTTTATCCACCTTGACCAGATATGAGAAAATTTTGTCAATTCCAGGAACCCCATTTTGTAAGTGACTTGTTCCTGAAAATTTATTCTTCTCAGAAAATGATGATTGGTTTACTGTACAGAATATACTTTAGTTGATGAGCTGGTCTTGAAACCAGACAGAAGTAAATACATTTGAATGTTTTCAAGTGTTGAGAATAGCTTCCAAAGCAAAATTTCATAGGATCAAAGTTTTTTTCTCCATATTTATACTCATCATCTATTAAACTGTTTCCTTCAGAATTTTTACCCAAGTTTTAATCTCAATTCAAATCCAGCCTTTGTGCATTTAGCCTCAAATTCTGTTTCCAAGGTTACACACGTTTATAAATCTTTGGATCAGTGAAAATTAGTGAAGAAGGTAAGATGACTAATTCTTTCTTCTACCTATAGTGCTAGAAATTGAATCTATCTACTATTTCCATAGTGCTGTAGTAAAAAGTAACACCGTTGGTTAGTTCTTCACCCTACACTCAAATGATTTGACCAATTTTTGTCTCAATTGATAAATTTTTTGTGTATTCCTAGATCCTGTCTTAATGAACAAATGTGAAGTTGAAAGCCTTATATGAGGTTCAGAGTAGTAGGATGCATTCATCACTAGAAAAGATTAAAAAAGGAGGAAAGGGTCTTCTGTTGCAACAAAAGACATGAAGGTTTGACAGATGAGAAGCTTCTCCGAAAGTAATGGCCCAACACAGTGTAAGGGAATAAGATAGTTTGTTCTTTTGTAACAGCTTAGATGTATCATCATTGTTAATTTTTAATCTCTTAGGTATTCCAGGGAGGAGGGAACCATAGGATTTGGAATTGGGGATGTAGTAATTTATAGTAACAGTCATTAATTTTGCCTTTTTACATTTCTCTATTCCTTCAATAATAAATGTTTATTGAGGCCCTTTCTGAATGACTCTAAACTCTGGGGATTAATTAGGTACATCACTGAATTCTGTAAACAGTTTTCTAAATTCAGTTTTTCCTTACCTTTCAGTGACCAAATTACATAAATCAGTCTTCCTAAAATTTAGCCAGATGATCAGACACCAGCAGTGGCTTTCTTTGATCTTCCACAATAAGCTTGAACAATCTGCAATTTCACTTCTATTTCCCTATGCCTTGGATAGTCTGCTGTGTTGTATAAGCCTAAATCTATTTTTCTCATTGAAGACTTTTTAAAAACTACCTCCTTTATAAATTATTTTGATAAAATAGTTCTACATTCCCATCAATCTTAGTTCATTATAATATACACATTCTACTTTCATGTTTCATAAGAGTCTGTGTCCATCTTCATCATTGCTTTAATTCCCTTTCCACAGTCAGGTTCAGTTTTTCAAGTTTACCATCTTCATTTCTATCTAAGTTGTTGAGATACAGCACTTTCAGTCTCTTTGTGTTGCTGTTTCAGAAGTTTTATCCCAAGACCCCCCGTACACATTCACATGTATTGGGGAAGTTCACCATTTTATTGGTACTGTGCATATATAAAGTACTGAATGTAAGGGTACTTAGAGTGGTACCTTCTAATTTTACAAGGAGGCTTCTTCTGCTTCCTTCTATCTCATTCCCATCTAGAATGAATTTATTGGTTTTTCCCAGTAAAATGCAAATGCCAGCATTTTCCCAAATAGTCTGGAATCACTTATCCATTCTTCCTCGTCTCTGGCATTTATTCTAGGCTGTGATTATAGTTGTTGTTTCTTTAGTATCTTCCTCCTCTACCACCCAAAGTAGAATAGTGGATGAATAAATATTTTACACAGGTTGCCTTTTCAGTCCTCACAATTATCTACCAAGTTGTTGCTCTAGCATACCCATTTTAAAGAGAGCTAAGTTATTGAACTTTTCTGAGGATCACTGACCTGAGGTCATCATCCTGGTAAACTGACCTCTAGGTTTGCCTAGGCCCAGAGATTATGCTCTTTCCACTGGTCTTCTAGTCTGCAATTTCTTTCTCTTGTGATCCTAAAAACTCTTTAGATTCAATGTAGTGGCTACAGTTTTCATATTTTTTTTAGAGGCTCCTTGTTTCCCAAATAAGCTATAGACCTCGGAACAGACCTATTGATATCAAAACACATACCATTTACTGTTACATATGAGCTGCCTAGAGTCCAAATAGATACTTCCACAGCATTTACTTCTATTAAATAGCGTGCAGAGGAGTTAGATGACAGTGTTGGAGATTTTATATTTTCTCCCCAAAATATAAAAGGCTTAGGACTAGAGAACTGCTATAAAATGCCAGGCCTTAGGTGTATACTTTGGATGAAAGCAATTTATAATAAAACTTAGAAATGCTTTTGAGAAAATATAGAAAAATAGTCTTCTTAAGGACCACTTCGTTCAAATACAACCCTTTGTACATCTACCATTAGTGTTCGAAGTTTTTGAAATATTACTGATGCCCCTGCTCCCCTGGCAGTAAAGATCCATGAGGCAATTTAGTGAAGACGAGCACTGGGTGAGCTTGTAGTTAATCTAAACATAGTGCCAGAAGATTGCTCCAGATAACTATCTATAGCATATCCATTCTGCCCTGCCCAGTGCAACTCAGTAAATGGGGCCTCGTTCTGCCCAAGTTTGAGAGTAGTGCCCCCACCACCGGAGGCTCTGCCCTCAGGAGTGCCTGCCTAAACCAAAGACCATTTCAGGCTTTCATCAAGCTATTTAATCTCTACTGCCCTGGGGATGGGTCCTTGGGGCTTAAATTCAATGGTGCTGTTAAGTCCCAGCAGTTTGCCTGTCCGTTCATCATCAGTTTGCTTTTCTGGCTTCATGGGTTTATCCTTTGCTAAAATGCAAATGATCACGGAAGAGGTCACTTTAAATGTGTGTCATGCAATGGTCTCTTACAGCCAATGGTGTGTAATAGCTTTATCCCTCGGCCAACCCTGAAAGTGGTGGTGGCTGTCAAGAGTGCTCCATTAGGAAGAGTTATGAGGCAACACCTCAGTCCGACAGGGAAGAATGGTGTGAGGGATTAGAGATCCACTGTGGGTACAGGATGAGTGGTGGTGGCCTAGGTGGCAGGCATTTGCAGGTCCTGATTCAGTGTGAAGTGGTCACACCTTTCCTGATATCAGAGTTGACGAGAAAAGATATTTTTAAAAAAGTATTTCTTAAGGGAAAAATGAATACCAGTAAGGGAGAAAGGAAAGAGAGCAGGGCCTCTCAAGACAGGTCTCCTAGTTGCTGGCTTTGCTAAGGACAGCCCGGCTACCCAGCCCCTCCCCTCAGAGATCTTCTTAACTAGTCAGGAAACCGTAAACTCACAGCCACCCAGCATGTAGCACTTAGTTTACCAGCATTTAAGAACTTCTTTTAAACTCTAAAATTTCTCAACTCTCATATATTCATAGTTATGATAGTATCAGCTAAGAGGTTAAACGATTTGAAGAGATTCATAAAAAATGAGGTCTTCATCCAAATGATCCCCAACACACCCCATGGCCCACAAGGATTTAAGGCCTACATAATAGGAGACCCCTCTTTTTTTTTCCCCGTAATCCCATGCATGGAAACTCATTCATAAAAATATCTCTAATAGTTTGAGAATTTTATAGGCCCAACAACAGGCTGGCCAAGTTTAGATGTCTCCCAGGCAATATCAATATAAAGATCCAGCCATCTCTATCCATTTCTCTCTGCCCATTAGCCCTTGGCAAATGCTAATTAAGAATGGATTGTCAAAAACTTACTTTCTGGAAGCACCTCCATTTCTTCATCTCTCTTCCTTTCTCCTCCAAAAGGCAGGAGATATAGGATGGAGAAGATCCCAACTGTCATTTCAGATGAACTATCTCGTTATTAGAACAACCTTCAAGTAGATGCACAAGCTGTCACTTCCAAGTTGTCCTAAACTGTGGTGTGATTTCATAGTACATTGAAATGCTGCAGATTAGCATGCTCTGGACCTCATTTCAAGCTGGGCCCATTCTCTATGCTAGAGACAGGACCAAGCAATAGACCTAGAGCCACTGGAATATACTTATATATAAAGTTAAGTTGAATATTCTAATAACTATATAGTGAATACCCTTTTGAGAAGCACAAAATCAGAGACTAAGGATCCCATGGCAGAGGATGCTAGAGCAGGTTTTGGCCTATCCTCAGCTCATCACCCATTGAGCATCACTGCACCCCAGATGCCAAGCAGGAACACTGATAGGATCTGTGGTTTTTCCTTTAGTGATTTTTAAAATCATTTTTAATTTCTTATTTTTGCAGTGTTCATTAGCAAACCAAAAAAAAAAAAAATTAGTTTTAGAACTTGAGCATTTAAACTAGGTGATTCTCCCTAGACCCATTTTAATTCTAACAAGCATCTCTTTTTGTGTATGTGGTAAAATTCACATAATACAAAAGTCTCCATTTTAACCATTAAGGGAAAGAAGCCAGACAGAAAGGCCACATAGTATGACTCCATCTGTATGAAATATCCAAAATAGGCAAATCCCTAAGAGGTGGAAAGTTAAGTGATTACCAGGGGCTGAGGGTAGGGGAAGTAGGAAGACTACTTCAGTGGGTACAAGAGTTTTTCTTTGGGGTGATGAAAATGTTCTGGAATTAGATAAGATGATGGTTACACAGCATTGTGAATATACTAAATGCCACTGAATTGTACACATGGAAATTAAGTTCAAAGTATAAAAATTCCCATGTATAGACAAAATGTTTTTACTGCATGCCAAGTTAATGGCATGGATACAGAGAGAGTGCACAGAAGAGGTTAAGGGCCTGGGCCTCTGTGTTAGACGTGCTTAAATTTCAGCCTCAGCCACTCAGTGACTTGGGGGAAGGTAAGTAACCTCTTTAGTCCTTCTCTGTAAAGTATTGAACCTAATGCTTCCCCCCCCCCCCGGGGTTGTTCTGGGTTTATTGAGATATTTTATGTAGAATGCTGTACACAAGGTTGGCACTTAGTATACTTCCAAATAATAATAGATGCTATATAAAATAAACAAATTTGGAGACAAGGAAACAGTTGGCTCCCTGCTGGTAAGGACCACCCCAAAGAGCTAGGCTCTGAAGGCATGGCAAAGCAAAGGCACTGAGGAAGGAGGAGAAAGAGTATGGTAGGGCTGGGGTACGATGTGGCAAAATTCAAACTATAAATATTCATAAAGACAAATTGAGTTTTGCCCATACTAAAGAAAAAGTGTACTGCAGGTTGTTTTGCCCCAGATCTGGGCCATGACTCTGTGATTGGCCAAGGTTACTCAACTTCTCTATGAGAAGGAAGAGCCGCCCTCCTTGACCTGGCAAAGTTGTCAACCTCAGGTAAAACAGAGACCAGGTGAGAGTGGCTCTGCATGGTGCAAGATCAGAGAAAGTTTCCTGACAGACTCGGGTGACATGGCATCTAAATGTCAGGTTCCAGGCCAGAGCAGAAGTGTGTTAAGTTACTTAAGAACCACACCAAGGTAAGGCAGGAGTCTGGCTGCTCCAGCTGGTCCTCTGAAACATCTCTGATATGAGGGTCACCGTAGCTTGGGAATTAGTGAACAGCAGATGTTTGCACTACTGAGTAGAAACAAGAACAAGAAAAGTAGCCCTCTACCATTGTTTCTATGACACCATTTTTAAGATTTTGAAAAAATGATAGCTTATCCTTAAAATAGGGATAAAATATACAAAGTATTCAAAAAAGAAACCCACAGGTTCAGAGCACTCTATCTTTTGTCATTTAACTACATGAATTTCTATACCTCATAATTGTCTTTGGCAGATGAAACAGAACTCTGTGAACCTTTATCTGAGGAATTCTTTTCCCTTTGCAGCAAGAAACCAAAACCACATCAAAGCACACCTCCCCAACAGAAGCCTCTGACCTTAGCCTACGATGGAGACTTAGACATGTAACCTGAAAAGAAATCCAAATGTAGACATCAACTGCCTTAACCGCTTTCTCTTTTGTAGCTCTCAGACTTCTCAGTTTTTTGAGGAATCTCTTGATGTGATACATTGGGCAGAATACAAAAATTGCAAAAGTAATATTGCCTAACTTCATTTGGACATGGAGTCAAGGATTATTAGGTCTGCCATTTTGCTTTCAAGTTGTTTGTGGGTGTGTGTTTAATTTTTTGATTTTCCCAAGGGTCCTGAAAACCCTTCTCTTCCTGTTTGGAAATGGGAGGAAGAAAACATGATGGAATTCCCACAGACTTCAGTAAACTTTATCTTCAGCAGCATGATGACAATCTGGAGGAAAATCCAATCAAGGCATTTACTGTAAATGACGAGCCTGACACTGCTTTGTTATGCACTATATTAGTGCAAGTCTTTATTCTTCCCATACTTCAACACTGAGTTTTCTAGAGTTTACATTGGTTCAGAGACTTTCAAATTGGATTGCCTATTTTCATGAACACAGAGAGAATGGTTTACCATTTCAGAAATTCTCTGAGTTTTTACCTTTAGTTTTGTAGCCAGGGGATGATGGCACTTCATGGGTTGCATTTATTGAAGAAAAAAAAAAAAAGAGTGGGCATAACTGCTGGTCTAGATGAAAGCTAGGTGGTTTCTGAATGAAATATGTATTGAGTGTTAGGTGGTTATATTGGAGAATGAGGTAGATTATTTGATTACTAACACTGTATTTTAACAAAAACTTAGCCATGTAGATATAGTACTATACCATACACACTTGTAATTCAGTTTAACGATGACAAACTCTGCTTTTATAATTTCAATTTTCTTATCTGAATATTTATAAATTCTTTTTTTGAATTTAATTCTCTGACCTCATTTAATATACATCAAACACCAATCCTGTTTATAGCGAGTCTTGCTTTTATAAGGTTTCAATAATACCTAGAAACATTAAAAAGCTGAAACCATTTTATGATGATAATTGTTTGTAATTGTAGATGTTGAGAGTAAGAAGGTGCCATCTTGTGGTATTGACTTGTATTTATAACAAATAAAGTGCTCAAGAAGATGTTGCCTATTCTAGATTTATTCACTTAATGAAATGCCCTTGCTTTGACAAAAACAGTTTTACTGACAGTTTCCCTGTGGCACTACTGTTGGGGTTGACAGATGAAATCACTGCCACAGGAAAGGATTCTTATTCCACATTCTCAACACTAGTGAGTACACAATGATATAGAGCCAACTACAATTATACAGAGTAGCTCTGAAGGAATATTTAAAGCTCAGTTAATATTAGAACAAACCACTGAAATAGGGCAAACACTGATATGCCAATGTCCTAAGAAAATGGGAATGTTAGAAATGTGAAACAGTAAGATAGAGGATGTTTTCATTTGTCCTATGACTTCTGTTAAGCATTTAACACTGATTAACTGGTTTTATCCAATGACACTATGGTTTTAAAAAGAAAAAAAATGAAAATAGGATGGCTTATATTTATAGTGTCACTGAGCAAACACCGCCTAGAGTTGGCCTCTTATTAGTTCACTTAAATGAAAGCATCAACGGTCTTCATAGTAATTCCAAGAGATCCGGCTTCAGAAATCAAATCCTGGCTGTGCCCTTTATCCATGTATGATCCACCATAAGGACTGCAAATTATCTCTTGTTTGACCCACACAATGAAGATAATGAAATCATTTTCCTCTTAGGTTAGACATTAAAAAAGGTCAGATGGGTTTGTGGTTCAAAATGGCAATGTAAGAGGATTGCCAACTTACACTCCCCCCCCAGACACACCAAAATCTACAGCTTCCTAGGGAACAATTCCCAATGAAATAAACCCCCAAAATAACTGAGCAACTCCTACACATCAAGCAAATGAGAAAATACAAACATCAGGACAGGAAAAGCTGAGACACAATCTCACCATAAGCCCCACCCATGGTGCAGTGACCCACGATTGGAAGGGAACTCACAACCCCAAGCTTCTCCTACACGAGCAAAGGTTTGAACCCCACTTTTGGCACCCCAACTTTTAAGACCTGTACCTGTGAGATGCCCCCCCAAACCATCTACCTTTGAAAGCCAGTGGGGCTTGCATCACAAAACCTCAAGACTAGAAAACTGAGAAATAGTTCTTGAAAGATTCACACACACAGACTCACCATGGCTAACCTCCGGGGCACAGCATACAGGCAGCAGTCTTTCTATGAAAGAGGCTATCTGCATATCTTAAAAGCTTTGACCTGAGGGTCAGGTATCTAAACACACATTTAGGGCCCTACTAAGATACAAAGACCATGGAGGCTGGTGGACCCCATCTTTACACTCTCCCATGACCTTGTTCAGGTGGCCACTATCTCCTAGAAAGGAGACTATACATGCATCTGGGGCCCTGGTTTTCGTGTCTGCAAACCAGGGGTCACCTGACTGGTGGCCACTGGGCATTGTGTTCATAGGTTCAATGAAAAGATATCAAACGACAAACAGTACTTAACTGGCCATTACCCCAGGGCTCAGTGAAGGAGGAGCAGACAGAAAAGCCCATCTCCTAGTCATCTCCTATAAGAGGTCTATTTGCATAGCTTAAAAGCTGTTGCCTGAGGATCAGCTTCCAATCAGCCTGAATCTTAAGTGTTGGTTCAGATCCTCCCCTTTGGGACAGTAACAGGTGTTGGCAGACCCTCACCTCCTGAGAGCCACAAAGAACTAAGTAGGCTGCTTGGACAGTGACAGGTCTATCAAACCTGTCATTTTTGATAGACCAGCACGGTTATCAAACAGGTTCATCCATGCAAAGCCTACTCCTTCAAAACTGGTAGAGGTGGCTGTTTCATCCAATGGAGAGAAACCCAACACAAAGTCAAGGAAAATGAAGAAACAGAGAAATATGTTCAAATGAAAGAACAAGATAAAACTTTAGGAAAAGACTTAATGAAACAAAGATACGTGATTTATATGACAAAGTGTTCAAAAGTCACTGGCCCATCTATATGCTGCCTACAAGAGACTTGCTTCAGATCTAAGGACACATACAGACTGAAAATAGGGAGATGGAGAAACATATTTCATGCAAGTAGAAACCAAAAGCTAGGATAGCTATACTTACATCACAGAAAATAGACTTTAAAACAGACTGTAATCAGAGACAAAGAACATCATTACATAATGATAAATGGGTCAATACAAAAAGTATATAAAGTTTGTAAATATTTATGTACCCAATATAGGAGCACCTAAAATCTAGAAAGCAAACATTAATAGACCTAAAGGGAGAAATAGTAATACAATAATAGGGAGCATTATTTCCCCACTTTCATAGATCAAAATCAATAAGGGAAACAGCCTTAAATAACATGTTAGACCAGATGGACTTGACATATACAAGATACTTTATCCCAAAGCAGCAGAACGCACATTCTTCTCAAGCACACACGCAACATTCTCACACAAAGTATAATAAATTCGAGAAGACTAAAATATCAAGCATCTTTTCTAAACACAGTGATATGAAACTAGTAATCAACTACAAGGAAACTAGAAAATCCCCATATATGTAAAGATTAAACAATGTGCATTGTAAAACCTATAGTGATAATGATAACATATATATTATAATGATAATGCCTACATCAAGAAACAAGAAAGATCTCAGGAAGGAGGCAAAGTATGAGGATCCTGAGCTCACTGCCTCCCATGGACACACCAAATTAACAACTGCATGTATTGCACCTCACTCTAAAAACCACTTGAAGACGGGCAAAACAGATCATCCACAGCTAACATCCTAAGAACAAAGACACATTGAAAAGGGTAGGAAGGGCAGAGATGTGGTCAGGAACCTCCAGCATGGCTACCCACAAGTGAAAGGCATATCATAAGCATGGAAGAGTGAGGGGATCAAGCCCCACACTGGGCATCCCTAGCCATGGGAATCCGCACCTGGAAAATGAGTCCCCATAACATCCGGCTTTGAAAATCAGTGGGATTTAACTCTGGGAGATCCAGAGAGCTCTAGAAAACCAAGTCTCTGCACTTAAAGAACCAGCACACATCATCACTTAGTCTGAGACCCAGCACAGAAACAACAGTTTGAAAAGCACTTCCTTTATACATGAAGATTTATTGACTAATTTTAGGACATGTGCCAGAGGGTCAGGGATCTACAGAAGCTTTCTCTGGAAATAGAAGTGTTGGTGGGCATCATTTTTCTTGTCCTCCATCAGCTTGGATAGCCAGATGCTTTTGGGAGCCTGTTCTGACACCGTCCATTTATCTTGCCAACACTGCTTGCCCACCCCATCTTTCCCATGTAGACCTGCCCCACCCAACCCACCCACCCCAGCAGGTGCCCTTTCAAAATGGATCCTGCCCCATTAAACCCAGCAGGCAGACTCAGCTCAGGCCAGCATCTCCCCCAAAGTGGCCCACCACATCCAGAAGGCAGTCCTAGCTGGGACTGATGCACCAAAGCTATGTCTTCTCCAAAGAAGAGGGGAGCTGATCCCAACCAGCAGTACCCCTGCACAATCTGCAGCTGGGACTCTCAGCTAACCAAGATAAGAGCAGGCCCTGCCCACCAGTGCACCCACAGCAGTAGCAACCAAATATTTCAGATGGTGGGGCTGAGAGCTAGTCCCACCTAACACCAAGTCTGCAGTGGCTCTAGCCAGGCCTCTCAGCTAACAATGCTATGTGCAAACCCCCTACCCACCAGCACACCTACAGAAGCTGCAACTGGGCCTTTCAGCTGGCTGTGCAGAGGGCAGTTCCTACCAACCAGGGTGCACAGAGCAGTTGCAGCCTACCATTGCAGACAGCCTAGCTGAGGGCCAGCCTCCCCTGCCCCCACCAGCCCACATAAAGCATTTGCAGCAGGGCTTCTCGGCCAGCCATTATGAGGACAAGCCCTGCCCATCAGCACACCACCAGAAGCTGCTGCTCAACCACAAAAGGAGAGCACATACAACCCACACAGGATACATCACTGGATCAACTGGTCCTGGTAGGGCACCACAAGATGCTTTCTATATAATGCCACTACTTTCAAGACCAGGAGACGTAGTTGAGCTACCTAATACATAGAAGCAAACAATGAGTTAGATAAAATGAGAAGACAAAGGAATATATATGTTCCAAATGAAAGAACCAGAAAAACCACAGAAAAGGAGCTAAATGAACAGAGACAAGTAATCCACCTGATAAAAGTTTAAAATAATGGTCATAAAGATAATCAACTTGAAAGAAGAGTGGATGAACTCAGTGATAACTTCAAAAGAGATAGAAAATAGAAAAAAGAACCAGACAGGACTGAAGAATATAATAACTGAAATGAAAAATACTCTAAGGGAAGCAATAGTAGATTTGAGGGTGCAAAAGAATGGATCAACAACCTGGAAGACAGGGTAATGGAAAGCAACCCAGATGAAAAAAAAGTTTTAAAAAGGATAGGGTAAGTTACCTCTGAAACAATAAGCATAGTGACATTCACATTATTGGAGTCCCAGAAAGAGAAGAGAGAGAAGGGGACAAAAAAGTTAACTGAAGAAATAGCAGCTGAAAATTTCCCTACATCCAGGTTCAGGAATTCAAGGGAGCCCCAAACAAGATAAACCCAAGCAGGTCGACATCAAAATAACACAAAATGACAAAAATAAAAGATAAGGAAACTTAAAAGCAGCAAGAGAAAAGAAAATAGTTACATACAATGAAAACCCCATAAGAGTATCAGCTGATTTTTCAGAAGCAACTTTGCAGACTGGAAGAAAGTGGCATGATATATTCAAAGTACTGAAAGGAAAGGAAACAAAACAAAACAAAAAAACCTATAACCAAGAATATTCTACCCAGCAAAGTTATCATTCAAAATAGGAGAGAGAGTTTCCCAGCAGACAAATGTTAAAGGACTCTATCACCACTAAACCAGCATTAATGTTTATTTTGAGGAGACTTCTATAAGTGAAAAGGGCCATAACTAGAAAAAAATCATGAAAGAAAAAAATTTACTGGTTAAAGCAAAAATGCAGCACAGGCTGTAGATTAATCACTCATAAAGCTACTATGAAAGTTAAAACACAAAAGTAATAAAATAAATTATATCTACAAAAATCAGTCAAGGGATGCCAAAAAAAATGTAAAATATGGTATCATAAATAAAACGTGGAGGAGAGAGTAAAAGTTCGGTGCTTTTATAATGTGTTGGAACATAAATGACCATCAACCTAATAAAGAATGCTATACACATAGGATGTTATATATGAACCTCATTGTAACCAAAAACATATAATAAACACACACACACAATAATAATAATAATAAAGAGAAAGGTATCTAAGTATAACACTAAAGAAAGTCATCAAACTATAAGGGAAGAGGGCAAGAAAAGAAAGAAAGAAGAACTAAAAAAATAACCAAAACACAACAAAATGACAATGAGAACATACATATCTACATTTACTTTAAACATAAATGGACTAAATGCTCCAATCAAAAGAGATAGGGTGACTGAATGGATAAAAAAAAAAAAAAAAAATAAGACCCTACTGCCTACAGGAAACATATTTCAGACCCAAAGATGCAGAATGAAAGTGAATGGACAGGGAAAGATATTCCTTGCAAATGGAAACAAAAAGCTAGTGTAGTAGTAATACTTTCATGAGACAAAATAGACTTTAAAACAAAGGCTATGGGTCCCAGTTCCAGTCCAAGATGGAAGACCATATGAACTATGTCTGTGAACTCATAGAAACCAAATAAACATTTAGAGGGCTACCTAAATAGTTTCTCTATAAGAAAAGAGATAGACCACATAGAGAATAGCAAGAGACTGAGACACAGTAACTAAGGAAACCCTCATACCTGATGCTGAAAACTGCGGTGGGGAGGAATAGTATTGAGAGGCCATGAGCTGATTTGGTTTTTTATCTGTGCCTCAGGTTAGACAAAACAAAGCAAAGCAAAATAAAACAAAACTCTAAAAAAAACAAACAAAAACAAAAAAATACACTTTAAAAGAGCAACTGGATAGTTCTGGTCCAAGATGGCAATGAAGGAAGACATTGAACTCACCTCCCCCACACCCCAAATTACACCTATTAATGAAACAATTCCTCCTGAAGAAGAATGAAGGACTGAATTAACAGCTACTAAACAACTAAAGAGAGAATGGCATGGGGAAACATAGTATTGAGGGACTGGAAACAGATTCATCTATCCTTGGACAAAGGGGAGGAAAAAAAAAAAAAAGCCATGGCTTAAAAGAGCAGCTAGCATATAAATGAAACAACACTAGAACTACTCTGCCAAGCAGCAGAAGAGCTATAAGAATGCTCTCCAGGTAAGAGGAACTGGAGAACAACACAGTGTACATTCCCACTCCATCTTAAAAGCCTAGACCAGAACAGAGTCTGGACACCACTTGGGCAGGTCCTTATGCCATAGCTGGTGGGTCCAATCATCAGAGTCATCTTGTGACCTCAGAAATCCAGGATCTGCAAGCCCAGACCAGCTCCAATCACGCTGGGACACAGACAAAAAAAGTCCAGGTTTAAAAGGGCCAAGGAGAGGCACCTGGGTGGCTCAGTCGTTAAGCATCTGCCTTCAGCTCAGGTCATGATCCCAGGGTCCTGGGACTGAGCCCTGCATCAGGCTCCCTGCTCCGCAGGAAGCCTGTTTCTCCCTCTCCCACTCCCCCTACTTGTGTTCCCTCTCTCACTGTGTCTCTGTCAAATGAATAAAAAATCTTTAAAAAAATAAAAGGGCCAAGGAGGTGTGGGAACATTCCCCCTCCACATTAAAAGCCCAGAGCAGGGTCTAGATACCATAATAGACTGGTTCCCAATGCTATAACTCACAGGTCTGGTTGTCACAAGGAGCTGCAAACTCAGCAAGCCAAGGGTCCACAAGCCCACACCTGCTGTATTTGTGCTGGGACACAGAAAAAAAAGTGATGATTTAAAAGGGTCAAGGAGCAGTGGAGAGTCTCCATCTCTACCTTAAAAGACCAGACCAGAACAGGGTCCAGATCATAGTGAGCTTGTGACATCAGTGAGCCCAGGGTCTTCAAGCCCACACCAGCCACTGTGGTGCTGGGGCACAGAAAATAAACCACAGGTTTTCTCTATTTTTGTTCTTGTGGTTTTTTGTTTTATTAAATTTTTTAATTTGCTTTTAAATTATTAATTTCACTTTTTTCCATTTTGTCTTATTTTAATTTGTGTGCTTTTTGGTTTTGTTTTTCCTTTTTCTCTTTTTTCTTATTACTTTCTTTTTTCCCCCCTTATTATTTTCTTTTCTATAAAAACTAATGACTTCAAAGTGTGGCTAGCATATACAGCCACAGCTCCAGCCAGACAGTGAAAGCCACAAAGCACACAGTCTACATAGGGGACACCATACACAAAAAGCACTCCTTCACATTTAGGAAAAGTAGCCATTCTGCCTAATCCATGGGAACAAACAAAAAGGCAAAATGGGGAAACAGAGGAATATGCTCCAAAAGAAAGAATATAAATAAACCTCAGAAAAAGAGCTAAATAAAACAGAGGCAAGCCATATTCTCATAAAGATTTTAAAGAAATGAACAGAGATACTAACTGTGCTAGAGAAAAGAGTAGAAATTCTCAGTGAAATCTTCAATAAAGAGATAGAAAATATTAAAATGAACCAGAGCTGAAAATAACTAAAATTATAAAAACAAAATACAAGGAATCAACAGTAGATTACAGGATGCAGAGAAATGGATCAGCAATCTGGAAGACAGTGTATAGAAAGCAGACAAGCTGAACAGCAAAAGGAAAAAAAGATAGATTAAGAGATCTCTTGGACAACATCAATTAAACAAACATTGACATTATGGGGCTCCCAGAAGAAAAAAAGAGAAAGGTGTATAAAACATATTTGAAGAAATAATGATGAATCTTCCTTAACCTTGGGAAGGAAATAGACTCCAAGTCAAGGAAGCATGGAGAGTTGTAAACAACATGAACCCAGGGAGGTCCATACCACAGTACATAATTAAAATGTCAAAGATTATGGGGCTCCTGGGTGGCTCAGTCAGTTAAATGTCTGACTCTAGATTTCAGCTCAGGTCATGATCTCAAGGACATGGGTTCAAGTCCTATGTCAGGCTCCATGCTCAGCAGGGAGTCTGCTTGAGATTCTCTCTCTCAGTCTGCCCCTCCCACCCTGCACGCTCTCCCAGATAGCTAAATAAAATGTCAAATATTAAAGAGAAACCATCTGTAAGGCAATAAGAGAGAGACAAAAAGTTACCTGTAAGGGAAACCCTGCAAGGCTATGAACTGATTTTTCAGCAGAAACTTTGCAGGCCACAAAGTGGCATGATATATTCAAAGTGTTGAAAGGAAAAAACCTACAACCAAGAATATTCTACACAGCAGGTTTATCATTCAGATTTGACCATAAGATAGTTTCTGAGACCAAAACAAAGTAAAACAAAAAACCAGGGCTTATCACAAGTAAACAGGCCTCACAAGAAATGATAAAAGGACATCTTTAAGTGGAAGAAATGACCATAATTAGACATAAGAAAATTATGAATAAAAAGATGTAAAATATAACAACATATACATAACATGTGGAGTAGGTAGTAGGGGAAGAGAAGGGGAAAAACAAAGTGAATTTTTTAAAGAATGTGTTCAAACTTACATGACTATTAAATTAATACAGACGTTATTTACTTAGGATGTTATATATGAACTTCATGGTAACCAGAAATTCAAAACCTATGATAGATTACACACACACACAAAGACAAATATAACACTATACAAACTCATTAATCACAAAGAAAGAAGGAACAAAGAAGAACTACAAAAAAAAAAACCACAGAAAACAAATTTTTTAAATGGCAACAAGTATAAACCTATCAAAAACCACTTTAAATGTAAATGGCCTAAGTGTTCCAATCAAAAGACAGAGCGAGGCAGAATGGATAAAGACTGACTGATATGCTACCTACATGAGGCTCACCTCAGACCTAAGGACACACACTGACTGAAAGTGAAGGGATGGAAAAACATTTGTAACGGAAATGGAAGCAGAAAATAAAAAGCCAGGGTAGCAATACTTATATCAGACAAAACAGATTTTAAAACAAAGACTATAACAAGAGATGAAAAAAGGCATTACAAAATGATAAATGAATCAATCCAACAAGAGGATATAACAATTGTAAATATCTAAGCACCCACACTGGAGCACTTGAGATATGTATAAATAAATATGTTTATGTATAAATATGTATGCTTTATGTATAAATAAAGCAAATATTAATGGACATAAAGAGAAAAATTGGCAGTCATACATTAATACTAAGGAAATTTGACACCCCACTCACATCAATGGATAGATCATCCAGACAGAAAAATCAATAAGGAAACAATGTTTTTGAATGACACATTGGACCAGATGGACGTAACAGATATATACAGAACATTCCATCCAGAAACAGCAGAATACACATTCTTTTCAAGGGCCCATGTAACATTCTCCAGAAGAGATCACATATTAGGTCATAAAACAAGCCCCAATAAATACATATTTTCCTATCACGACAGTATGAAATTGGAAATAAGTCACAAGAAAAAAACACAAAACTGGGCAAAACACAAACATGCGGAGACTAAACAACATGACATTAAACAACCAATGGGTCAACCAAGCAATCAAAGAGGAAATTTAAAGAAAAAAAAAAATACAAGAAGATAAATGAAATTGAAAAACAGTCCAAAGTCTTTGGGACACAGAAGCAGTTCTAACAGAAAAGAATCTAGTGATACAAGCCGACCTCATCAAATAAGAAAAAGCTGAATGAAATGTAATAGAGACTCCAGAAGTAAAACCGCAATTATGTGTTCAATTAATTTATGACAAAAGAGGCAAGAATATACAATGAAGAAAAGCTGATTTATTCAACAAATCATGCTGGGATAACTAGACAGTTACATATAAAAGAATGAAACTAGACCACTTTCTAACACCATACACAAAAATGAACTCAAAATGGATTAAAGACCTAAAGGTGAGACCTAAAACCATTAAAAAATTTATAAGAGAGTATAGGCAGTAATTTCTCTGACATTGGCTGTAGCAACATTTTTCTAGATATGTCTTCCAAGGCCTGGGAAACAAAAGCCAAAATAAGCTATTGAGACAGCAAAAAACAAAACACAAAATGAAACAGAGCAAAATGCACACATTTGCACAGCAAAGGGAACCATTGACAAAACAAAAAGTCAGCCTAGGAGAATGGGAGAAGATATTTGCAAAAAATATATCTGATAAGGGATTAATATCCAAAATATATAAAGAATTTATACAACTCAACACCAAAAAACCCCCACAAATAATCCAATTTAAAAATGAGCAGAAGACATGGACAGACATTTCTCCAAAGAAGACATACAGATGACCAACAGACACAAGTAAAGATGTTCAACATTACTAATCATCAGGGAAATGCAAATCAAAACCATGAGACATTACCTTATACCAGATAGAATAGCTATAATTAAAATGACAAAAATAACAAGCGTTGATGAGGATGTGGAGGAAAAGGAACCCTTGTGTGCTGTCAATGGGAATGTAAACTTGTATAGCCACTGTGGGAAACAGTATGGAGGTACCTCAAACAATTATAAATAGATATATGATAATAATTCCAGTATTGGGTATTACCCAAGGAAAATGAAAACATCATTTCTAAAAGATATACACACCTCTATGTTTATTTCAGCATTATTTACAAGAGCCAAGATATGGAAGTAACCTAAGTGTCCATCTATAGGTGAATGGATAAGGAAAAATATGATGTGTACATGTATGGATATACATATACACACATATACATACAATAGAATATTAAGCATCTATTTACAAAAAGGAGATTGCCCCATATGAGATAACATGGATGGACCCAGAGGGTATTATGCTAAGTGAAATAAATAAGACTGAGAAAAACAAGTACCATATGATTCCACTCATAAGAGTATTCAAAAAAAACAGAAAGCAGAACAAACTTATAAATACAGAAAACAAACTGATTGGGTTGGGCAAAATGGGTTGGGAGGAGTGGGAGATATTTCTAGTTATGGAATGAGTAAGTCACAGGAATAAAAGGCAGAGCATAAGGAATACAGTCAATGATATTGTAATAGCAATGTAATAGGACAGGATAGCTACACTTGTCGTGAACATAGTATAATGTATAAACTTATCAAATCACAAAGTTGTATACCTAAAACTAATATAACACTGTGTGTCAACTATGTTCAAAAGACAGAGAGAGAGAGAGAATGCATTTACGAGAGAACAAGTGAGAGCAAGAGAGTGCTCTACAGGAATATAAAGAAACTGGCCAAAAAAGAAAAAGAAAAGAGAAAAAAAGAGAAAAGAAAGGGAAAGAGGAAAGGAAAGAGGAGGAAAGAGGAAAGGGAAGGGAAAGGGAAAGGGAAGGAAAAGGAAACTGGCCAAAAAAAGAAAAAGAAAAGAGGAAAAAAAAGGGAGGGGAGAGGAAAGGAAAGAGGAAAGAGGAAAGGAAAGAGGAAAGGAAAGGGAATGGAAAGGGCAGGGAAGGAAAGAAAAAAGAAACCAGCAAAATGGCAAGGGAGCTCCCGGAATTCTCTCCAGGACTGAGAAGCTGTCTGCCATCATAGTTTATGTTTCCCTTCAACTTGGTAGCATGGACAGAAATGGGATCCAGGGACCCTAGCTGGCTTACCATCTCAGCAAGCCCTGGGCCTCCAGCCAACATCAGCCCCAGCTATCCCACCAAGGTGGCCCCAGTGCAATGCACACTGAGACACCAGAGTCAGCACTAACTACAGCTCCAGCTGTAGTGCTGAGTGACACAGACACAAAGCACCCAGAACGCTCCAGGCCCTCACCACTTAGGCTCCAGACAGCTTGCTAGAGCACCCCTGGTGCAGAGCTCTCTGGAAACTCCCAACTCATACTTCACAGATGCCTCTCCAAGGTGCTCTGTGCAAAAACACAGCAGCTTGCACTCTCTCAGCTTTAGCTATCCTCCCAGAGTACCCTCAGTGAAGATAGTAGCAGGACACCCTGGCATTTACCCACTTCATCTACAGCTATCCTGCCAGGGCATTCCCTGCATGGAGCACTGCTAACACCCCAGCCCATGCCCTACGTTAACTACATCTCTGCCAAGGTGCCCTCTGCACAGAGAACCCTAGGACCACGCTGATCCACATCCACCTCAGTTCTGTTCAGCCATCAAGGGCAGTCCTAGCATGGAGTGCCCCAGAAACCTTAACCCATAACAATTACCAAAGACACAACACACACAATTTATACAGGAGATGACCACATGCAGGACCATTCCTTCAAGTTTAGAGGAAATAATTATTCTGCCTAATTCATAGAAGCAAAGGAAAAAAGTCAAGCAAAATGAGGAGACAGAGGAATATGCTCCAAATGGAAAACCTCAGGGAAAAAAAAATGAAACAGACATAAGCAACATGTCTGATAAAAAATTTAAGGTAATGATCATAAAGATGCTTACCACACTGGAGAGAAGAGTGGCACAACTCAGTTAGAACTTCAACAGAGAGAGAGAAAAAATATATATATAAAAACACCAATCGGAGTTGAAGAATACAGTAACTGAAATTAAAATACACTACAAGGAAACAACAGAAGATTAGAGAATGCAGAAGGATGGATGGGCAATCTGAATGACAGGGTAATGAAAAGTAACAAAGCTGAGTAACAAGAAGGAAAAAGACTTTAAAAATTGGAGTAGGTTAAGGAATCTTTCTGACAACATCAAACAAAAATCACTCACATTACAGGGTCCCAGAAGGAGAAAAGAGAAAGAAGGGGGAAGAAAATTAATTTAAAGAAACAAAATCTGAAGTTTTCTGTAAGCTGGGGAAGGAAACAGACATCCAGTTTCAAGATTCACAAAGAGTTCCAAACAAGATGAACCCAAGGAGGTCCACACCAAGACACACAATTAAAATGTCGAAGTTTAAAGATAAACAGAATTTTAAAGGCAGCAAGGGTGAAGCAAAAAGTTATATACAAGAAAATCCCCATGACACTATCAGCTGGTTTTTCCTTTGCGGAGCAGAACGGGTAGCATGATATATTCACAGTACTGAAAGGAAAAAATCTACAACTCTTGCCTAACTGTGCTTTAAAGAGAGAAAAATAGTTTCCCAGATAAACAATAGATAAAGGAGTCAATCACTAATTGAGCCTTACAATAACTGCTAACAGGATTGCTTTAAGTGGAAAAAGAGAAGGAATATTTAGAATAAAATCATAAACCAAAAGATGTAAAATATGACAAGATTTACATAAAATGTAGAGGGGGAATAAAAAAAAAGTCATTTTAGAATGTGTTTGAATTTAAGTGACCACCAACTTAAATAAACTAATATATACTTGGGTTGTTAATAGACCAATATATATGGTAACCACAAATCCAAAACCTATTACAGATGCACAAAAAAATAAAGGGAAGCCAAGCATAACACTACAGAAAGTCATCAACCACAAGGAAAGAGATTAGAAGAAGAAAACAACAGAGAGGAACTACAAAAACAACCAGAAAACAATTAATTAAATGGTAATAAGAATATATTTATCAATAACTACTTTAAATGTAAATAGTCTAAATGCTCCATTAAGAAGACATAGGGTGTAAAAAGGATTAAACAACAATGAAAACAAGATCCATTTATATGCTACCTCAAAGAGACTCACTTAAGACCTAACACATATGGATTGAAGTAAAAGGAGGAAAAAAGATATCCCATGCAAATGGAAGCAAAGAAACCAAAACAACTTAGAATAGCAATACTTATATCAGAAAATGGACTTTATAACAAAGACTTCAATAAGAGATAAAAATGGGCATTATATCATGATAAAGGGATCAATCCAACAAGAGGATATAACAATTGTGAATATCCATGCACCGAACATTTGAACACTTAAATACATAAAACATTAACAGACAAAAGGAGAAATTAAGAATAATACAATGCATCCCATTTACATAAATGAATAGATCATCTAGACAGAAAATCAATAAGGAAATACTGGCTTTGAATGATACAGTCAACCAGATGAACTTAAAAGATGTATATAGAACATTCCACCCAAAACCACAGAATACACATTGTTTTTAAGGGTACTTGGAACATTCTCCAAGATAGATCACATGTTCAACCATAAAACAAGTCTCAATAAATTTAAGATTGAAATAATGTCATACATCTTTTCTAACCATAATAATATAAAACTAGAAATCAATTACAATAAAAAAAACCCTCAAAAACACACAAACCCATGTAAGCAAACAACATACTACTAAACAACCAATGGGTCAATAGGAAAAATCAGAGAGGAAATGAAAATATACATGGAGACAAATGAAAATGAGAAGACAATGGTTCTAAATCTTTTGGACACACTGAAAGCAATACTAAGAGGAAAATATTTAGTGATACATGCCTACCTCAAGAAATAAAAACAAGGGTACCTGGGTGGCTCAGTTGGTTAAGCGACTGCCTTCGGCTCAGGTCATGATCCCAGAGTCCTGGGATCGAGTCCCACATCGGGCTCCCTGCTCAGCAGGGAGTCTGCTTCTCCCTCTGACCCTACCCACTCTTGGGCTCTCTATCTCTCACTCTCTCTCAAATAAATAAAATCTTTAAAAAAAATAAATAAATAAAAACAAGCTCAAATAAACCAGCTAACCTTATAATGAAGGGAGTAGAAAAAGAACAAACTTCACTCAATCACTAGAAGGAAGAAAATAATAAAGATCAGAATAATCTGATAATAATTTATCAGAAATAAATGAAATAAAAAAAGAAAAATCATAAAACTAGAAGCTGGTTCTTTGAAAAGATAAGTTAATAAACCTGGCCAGACCAAAAAAGAAAGAGGACACAAAAAGGAGATGAAATAGGACACCACCACAGAAATACAAAGATTATAAAAGAATACTATAAAAATTACATGCCAACAAATTGGACACCCTACAGGAATTGGATCATTTCCGGGATGCCTGGGTGGCTCAGTGGTTAAGGCAGATTGCCTTCAGCTCAGGCCATGATCCCAGGGTCTTGGGATCGAGTCCTGCATCGGGCTCCTTGCTCAGTGGGGAGACTGCTTCTCCCTCTGCCTGTCGCTCCACCTGCTTGTGCTCTCTCTCTGTTTCTCTGACAAATAAGTAAATAAAATCTTTAAAAAAAAAAAAAAAGAAAAAAAGAAATGGATCAATTGCTAGAAACACACAATATTCTAAAAACTGAATCAGAAAGGAGGAGAAAATTTGAATAAACCAATTACTAGTATCAAAATGGAATCAGTAATCAAAAAAAATCCCAACAAACAACAGTTTAGGACCAGATGGACTCACAGGTGAATTCTACCAAACATTTAAAAAGATCTACTACCTATTCTCAAACTATTCCGCAAAATAGAAGAGGAATGAAAACTTCCAAATACACTCTGTGAGGCCAGCATTACCCTGATACCAAACCCAAAGACACTGCAAAAGAAAACTATAGCCTAATATCCCTAATGAACATAGATGCAAAAATCCTCAACAAAATACAAGAGAACTGCATTCAACAATACATTAAAAAGATCATTCACCATGATCAAGTGGGATTTATTTTGGGGATGCAAGAATGGTTCAATATTCCCAAATCAGTCAAGTAATACACCACATCAACAAAAGGAATGATATAAATCATATGATCATTTCAATAAACACAGAAGAAGCATCTGACAAAATTCAGCATCAGTTTACAATAAAAATTCTCAACAAAGTGGGTTTAGAAGGAACACACCTAAACAAAATAAGGCCATATATAATAACCTTTCACAGCTAACACCATACTCAATGATAAAAATCTGAGAGCTCTTCCTTTAAGATCAGAAACAAGACAAGAATGTCCCCTCTTGCCATTATTATTCAACATAGTACTAAAGTCCTAGCCACAACAATCAGGCAAGGAAATAAAAGGGATCCGTATTGGTAAGGAAGAAGTTTAACTGTCACTACCTTCAGAATAAATGATATTATTCACAGAAAATACAAAAAACTCTACAAAAAACTTAGAAGAAATAAATTCAGTAAAGTTAAAGGATATAAAATTAATACACCAAAATTTGTTGCACTTCTATATATTCATAATGAAGAAGGAAAAATTAAGAAAACAATCCCATTTACAATTGCATCAAAAATAATACCTAGAAATAAACCTAACCAAGAAGGTCAATGGCCTATAATTTAAAAACTATAAAATATTGAAGAAAATAATTGAAAATGACATACAAAAAGACTGAGAAATATTCCATGCTCATAGATTGGAAAAATTAATATTATTAAAATGTCCAAACTACCCAAAGCAATCTACAGAGTCAATGAAACCCTTATCAAAATATCAATGGCATTTTTCACAGAACTAGAATAAGAAATCCTAAAATTTGTATGGAACCACAAAACATGCCTAATAACCAAGCAACCTTGAGACAGAACAAAGCTAGAGTATCACAACCCCAGATTTCGAGATATACTACAAAAAGCTGTAGTAACCAAAACATTAGGGTACTGGCCCAAAAATAGGCACATAGGCCAGTGGAACAGAATAGAGAACCCAGAAATAAATCCATGCCTATATGGTCAATTAATGTACAAGAAAGGCAGCGAGGATAAACAATGGGAAAAAGAATCTCCACAAATGACACTGGGAAAAGTGGATGGATACATGCAAAAGAATGAAGTGGAACACTTTCTTACACCATACACAAAAATAAACTCAAAAGAGATTAAAGACCTACACTGAGACCAGTAACCACAAAAAGGTTTTGCACAGTAATGGAAACTATCAACAAAACAAACGCAACCTGCTGGATGGGAGAAGATATTTGCAAGTAAGATATCTGGTAAGGGGTTAATATCTAAAAAAAAAAGAAAGAATTTACATAACACACACACACACAAATAATAATCCAATTAAAAATGGGCAGAGGACCTGAATAGACATTTTTTTTTCCAAGAGGACAAACAGATGGTAAACAGACATATGAAAAGATACTCAACATCACTAATTATCAGGGAAATGCAGATCAAAACTATAATAAGGTATCTCCTGTCATAATGGCTAGAATCAAAAAAATAAAATAATAATGGCAAGGATGTGGAGGAAAAGGAACTTTTGTGAATTGATGAATATGTAAATTGGTGCAGTCTTTAAAACAATATGAGGTTCCTTAAAAAAAAAAAAAAAATAGAAATACCATATGATTCAGAAATTCCACTACTGGGTATTTATCCAAAGAAAACAAAAATACTAATTCAAAAAGATACATGCACCCGTTTGTTGCAGCATTATTTACAACAGCCAAGATATGAAAGCAACCCAAGTGTCCATCTACAGATGAATGGATAAATAAGACATGGTACATATATAAATGGAATGTTGCTCAGCCATAAAAAAGAATGAAATCTTGCCATTTCCAACAATTTGGGTAGACCTGGAGGGTATAATTTTAAGTAAGATAAGTTACAGAAAGACAAATACTATATGATTTCACTCACGTATAATGTAAAGAACAAACAAACAAAATCCAGACTCTATAAAAACAGAGAACAAACTAGTGAGTGCCAGAAGGGAAAACAGAACAAACTAGTGGGTGATGGAGGGGAACTAAGGGGAGTGAGGGGATGAGTAAAAAGTGGTGAAGGGGAGTGGTAGATATAGGCTTTCAGTTAAGGAATGAATAAGGGATGAGAGATGTAGCATAGGGTAGATATACTTGTGGTGAGCATAGCATAACATATAGACTTGTCAAATCATTATGTTGTATGCCTGAAACTAATGTAACATTGTGTGTCAACTATACTTTAAAAAAAAAAATTATACACACACACACACATACTGAAGTGGAATGAGGTTGGTGTTTGTGAAAATTGCATCAGTATCCCTAGCATTTGGTTGCAGCAATCATTTGCAATGTAGAACCATGCTGTATTATGGAGCAGTGGGACTCCTTGTAGGATGTTTAGCATCCTTGGCCCTACCCACTAAATGCAGTGGTGCCCCTCTCCCAAGTCATTTTTTTACAAAAAACGTCTCACTGTATAGCATAGTGACTATAGTTAAAAATAGTGTTTTACATATTTGAAAGTTACTGAGAGTAGATCTTGAATTCTCATCACAAGAAAACAAAAGATGTAACTGTGTGATAGTGGTTGTTAACTAAGCTTACTGTGGTACTCATTTTGTAATAATACATATACCAAATAATTGTTATACTACCTAAAACTAACACAATGTTATATGTCAATTATATCTTGATTTTAAAAATGAATAAATAAAAGATAAAACAAAGACTGTAATAAGAGACAAAGATGAGCATTCATCATAATGATGAGGGGATCAATTAAAAAAAGATATGATTGTAATTATCTTTGCATCCAACATTTGAGCACCTAAATATATAAAGCAAATATTAACAGATATAAAAATGAAATTGGCAGTAATATGGAAATAGTGGGGGACTTTAACATCTCACTTACATCAATGGATACATCATTGAGAAAGAAAATCAACAAGAAAACAGTGACTTTGAATAACACATTAGACCAGTTGGACTTAACATGTGTATATGGAATATTCCTTTCAAAAGTTGCAGAATACACATTGTTCTCAATTGCACATGGAACATTATCCAGTGTAAATCATGTTAGGCCACCACACAAGTCTTAATAAATTTGAGAAAACTGAAATCGTATCAACATCTTTTCTGACCACAACAGCATGAAACTAAAGCAATCAATTATAAGAACCAGAAGAAATACAAACACAAGTGAAGGCTAAATAACATGCTACTAAATGACAAATGTATCAGTGAAGAAATCTAAAAGGAAATTAAAAAAAAAATACATGGAGACAAATGAAAATGGAAACACTATGGTTCAAAATGGCACAGAGCAAAAGCAGTTCTAAGAGGGAAATTTATAGTGATACAGGCCTACCTCAAAAAGAAGAGAAACCTCAAATAAGTCATCTAAACTTAAAGGAAGTAGAAAAAGAAGAACAAACAACACCCAAAGTTATTAAAGGAAGAAAATAATAATATCAGAGCAGAGATAAATGAAAGATATAGATTTAAAAAAATAGATAAGTGTTTGTAGGGGGGAGCTGAAGATGGCAGTGTAGTAGGAGGATCCTAAGCTTGCCTCATCCCTCAAACACAGCTAGATAACTATCAAATCATTCTGAACACCCAAGAAATTGACCTCAGGACTGACAGAACAAACTGCACAGCTACAGGGAGAGAAGAGGCTGCATTGAGAAAGGTAGGAAGTGCAGAGACATGGTTCAGGGGAGAAACAGATCATGGGTACTGCAGAGGGGAGGGAGTCCTGGTCACAGAGAAAGACAAGAGAGAGTGGAGTACACAAGGATGCATACAGGGAGAACATTTGCCCAAAGCCATTGGCTGGGAAAAGAGAGGCTGATTTTCATGAGATTTTGCAACCAGCAAGGCTCAAAGACTAAAGTTTTAGAGGTGCCTGTGCTTGGATGAGATAGAGACCTGAGGATGCTGCCCAACTCCTGGAGAGGGGCAGGGAAGCAATCCCAAGGGAGAGACTGTACGACCTGAGGATTGCCTAAGGCACATGGGAAGAAACTGTTGGTATTTTTTGGAGAGCATCTGTGAGACGTAGCATTTCTGAGGATAAAAGAACCAGTGGGTGCCATTTCCCTCCCCTGCCCCTCAGCATAGGTGCAGAGACACCTGCGGAGCGTGGCTAACCTGGACTCTGGCTGCTTAGCCTGCTTTGCTCTAAACCCCATGCCCCTGCACTCTGGTGAGATTGCCCTTCTGGGCCAAATCTGCATCACTCCCAGTACAGCAGGACACTTTGCCAGAGAACCAGCACAGGTCCCTGCCACACCAGGTCCCTGAAGTTTGGAATTTAAATCAGCAGGCAAGGCTGGGATAAAGCCCAAGTTGCGCTGAACTGCTTCAAGCAGGCAAGTGACCCAGAGACAGATAATGTGAAAACAGTGATCTGAAAAATGCCTGGAGCACATGAGGGGAAATTATTCACTACTCTGAAAATGCTTCCCTGAGAGAAGCAAGCACAGACTCCCCTCTATAGGGACAAAGAAGATGGCTGGTGCCATTTCCTCCATGCCACGCAGCATAAACCAACTTCAGTAAACAGCACAGCACCAACACTGGCTGCCTAACCTGTATAAGCCAAGTTCCACCCCTCTGCACCTTCTCAGGCAAGTGTGTCTAAAGACTAGTGCAGGGCGCCTGGGTGGCTCAGTTGGTTAAGCGACTGCCTTCGGCTCAGGTCATGATCCTGGAGTCCCGGGATCGAGTCCCGCATCGGGTTCCCTGCTCAGCAGGGAGTCTGCTTCTCCCTCTGACCCTCCCCCCCTCTCATGTGCGCTCTCTCTCTCTCTCAAATAAATAAATAAAATCTTTAAAAAAAAAAATAAATAAAGACTAGTGCAGCAGGGTCCTTTTCCAGGAGACCAGCATGAGCCCCTGCATGCACCACATCTACTGACCAGAGTTCTGTAAAGCTTCAGTTCTAGTCTCAGGTGTCTTTTAACAAGCAGGCCAGAGCACAATTAGTTGAAACTTGCCACACTGTGGCCAAGGTCCAAACACTCCCAACTACAGGCAAGGAGAGCCTCTTCAGACAACTGACATGAGGGATAGAGCAGCCAAAACACAGCAGTGGAGTGCACAAAGCACACACTAGAGATGCTTCCTGAAGCTCCAGGCCCTAGACATTATACGACCTCTTCTTCATAAAGCCATTACTCTCAGGAACAGGAAACGTAACAGGCTTTTCTAACACACAGAAGACAGAGACCTAGACAAAATGCCAAGATGGAGGAATTCATCCCAAAAGAGAGAAGAAGAAAAGGTCAGAACCAGGCATCTATTGAAACAGATATAAATAATATGCTGGAGTCAGAATTTAAAGCAATAATCGTAAGAATACTGGCTGGGCTTGAGAACAGCATGGAAGACATCAGGGAGATCTTTACCAGGGAGATAAAAGAGCTAAAAAACAATCAGGCCAAAATGAAAAATGAAATAATTGAGATTCAAAACTGACTGTGTATAATGACCCCCAACCATGGAAGAAGCAGGGGAATTAATAAGTGATGTAGAAAGAATTATGGAAATAATGAAGATGAACAAAAGAAAGAAAAATTTTGCATCAGGAGAGTAGAATTAAGGAACTCAGTGAATCTATCAAAGGTAATAACTTTTATATCATAAGATTCCCAGAAGAAGAGAGAGAAAAGGGGGGAGAAGGTTTACTAGAGGAAATTATAGCTAAAAACTTCCCTAATCTGGGGAAGGAAACAGACATCCAAATCCAGGAGGCACAGAGAACCCCCATCAAAAAAAAAAAAAAAAAAAGCAGGCTAACATTAAAACCTATTGTAGTTAAGTTTGCAAAATATAGTGATAAAGAAAAAGTCCTTAAAGCAGCAACACAAAAGAAGTCCCTAACTTACAAGGGAAGACCCATAAGGCTAGGAGCAGATCTCTCCACAGATGCTTGGCAAACCACAAGGGGGTGGCATGATATATTCAGTGTGCTAAATGGGAAAAATTTTTAGCCAAGAATACTTTATCCAGCAAGGCCATCATTCAGAATAGGAGAATTAAAGAGTTTCCCAGACAAACAAAACTAAAAGAGTTCGTTACCACTAAGCTGGTCAAGACATATTAAAGGGGACACTTTGAGTGGGAAGGAAAGACCAAAAGTGACAAAGACTAGAATGGAATAGAGAAAATCTCCAGAAACAACAAAACAAGTAATAAAATGGCACTAAATACATCTCTATCAGTAATTACTCTGGGGGCACCCAGATGGCTCAATCGGTTGAGTGTCCAACTCTTGATCTCAGGGTCATGAGTTGAAGCCCCACGTTGGGCTCCAAACTGAGCATGGAGCCTAGGATGATGACGAGGATGATGATGATGATGATAACAACAACAACAATAGTAACAATACTACTAATAACAATTTCTTTTTTTTTTTTTTTTAAGATTTTATTTATTTATTTGACAGAGAGAGACAGCGAGAGAGGGAACACAAGCAGGGGGAGTGGGAGAGGGAGAAGCAGGCTTCCCGCCGAGCAGGGAGCCCGATGTGGGGCTCAATCCCAGTACCCTGGGAGCATGACCTGAGCTGAAGGCAGACGCTTAACGACTGAGCCACCCAGGCACCCACTAATAACAATTTCTATGAATGTAAATGGACTAAGACATAGGGTGTCAGAATGGATTAAAAAAAAAAAAAAAAAAAAAAAAACAAGACCCATCTATATGCTGCCTACAAGAGACTCATTTTAGACCTAAAGATTCCTGCAGTTTGAAAGTGAGGGAATGGAAAAACATTTATCATGCAAATGGTCAAAGGAAAGCTGGAGTAGCAATACTTACATGAGACAAACCAGATTTTAAACCAAAGTCTATAACAAGAGAAGAAGAAGAGCACTACATCATAATAAAGTGGACTATCTAATAAGATCTAACATAAGTAAGTACTTATGCCCCAACTTGGGAGCACCCAAGCCTATAAAACAATTAGTAACAAACATAAAGAAACTTATTGATAATAATACAATAATAATACAGGTCTTTAACACCCACTTATATCAATGGATAGATTATCTAAGCAGAAAATAAAAAAGGAAACAATGGCTTTGAATGACCCATTGTACCAGGTGGACTTAAATATATTCAGAACATTTCACCCTAAAGCAGAAGAATGTACATTCTTTTGAAGTGCACATGGGACACTCTCCAGAACAGATCACATACTAGGTCACAAATCAGGTCTCAACAAGTATAAAAAGATTGGGACCATAACATACATATTTTCTGACCACAACATTATGGAACTTGAAGTCAACCACAAGAAAAAAAGTTGGAGGGGCGCCTGGGTGGCTCAGTCAGTTAAGCATCTGCCTTTGGCTCAGGTCATGATCTCAGGGTCCTGGGATTGAGCCCTGCATCAGGCTCCCCTGCTCTGCAGGGACCCTGCTTCTCCCTCCCCTCACCCTGCTCCCCGCTTGGGTTCTCTCTAGTGTGCTCTCTCTCAAATAAATAAAATCTTAAGAAAAAAATTGGAAAGACCACAAATACAAATACACAAATAATACAAAGTTAAAGAACATGCTACTAAAGAATGAATGGGTCAACAAGGAAATTAAAAAAAAAAATACATGGAAACACATGAATATGAAACATGACAATCCAAAACGTTTGGGATGCAGTAAAAGTGGTCATAAGGGAAATATATAGCAATATCTGCCTACCTCAAGAAGCAATAAATCTCCAACAACCTAACCTTACATCTAAAAGAGCTAGGAAAAAAAAAAAAACAGGTTCTAAAGCCAGCAGAAGAAGGGAAATAATAAAGATTAGAGCAGAAATAAATGCTAGAGGAACAAATGAAAAAACCCAATAGATCAATGAAACTAGGAGATGGTTCTCTGAAATAAAATAAAATAAACCCTTAGCCCGATATTCTCTTTTCAAAAAGAGAAAGAACCCAAATAAATAAAATCAAAATGGGAGAGGAGAAATAACCAACACCACAGAAATACAAACAAGTATAAGAAAATATTATGAAAAACTATATGCCAACAAACTGGACAACCTATAAGAAATGGATAAATTCCTAGAAACATAAACTACCAAAACTTAAACAGGAATAGAAAACTTAAACAGATGAATAACCAGCAAAAAAATCGAATCAGTAATAAAAAATCTCCCAACAAACAAAAGTCCAGGGCCAGATGGCTTCAGAGGGAAATTCTACCAAACATTTAAAGAAGAATCAATATCTATCCTCAAACTATTCTAAAATATAGAAATGAAAGTAAAATTTCTAAACTCATTCTATGAAGAGTTACCCTGCTTCCAAACCCAGACAAAGATTCGACCAAAAAAGAGAACTACAGGCCAGTATCTTTGAAGAGCATGGATGAAAAATCTCAACAAAATACGAGCAGATTGAATCCAACAGTACATTAAAAGGATTATTCACCACAATCAAGTGGGATTTCTCCATGGGCTACAAGTGTGGTTTGATATTTGCAAATCAATCATTGTGATACACCACATTAATAAAAGAAAGGATAAGAGCCATCTGATCCTCTCAATAGATGCACAGAAAGCATTTGACAAAGTATAACATTCTTTCTTGATAAAAACCCCCAACAAAGTAGGGATAGAGGGAATATACCTCAACATAATAAAGGCCATAAATGAAAAACCCACAGCTTATATCATCCTCAATGGGGAAAAACTGAGAGCTTTTCCTTTATGGTCATGAACAGGACAGGGATATCCACGCTCACCACTGTTATTTAACATAGTACTAGAAGTCCTAGCCTCACCATCAGACAACTAAAAGAAATAAAAGGCATCCAAATCAGCAAATAATCAAACTTTCATTATTTGCAGATGACCTGACAGTCTATGTAGAAAACCCAAAAGAATCCACAAAAAATTGCTATAACTGATACATGAATTCAGTACAGTCACAAGATACAAAATCAATGTGGAGAAACCGGTCACATTTCTATATACCAATAATAAAGCAGCAGAAAGTGGAATCCAAGAATTGATCCCATTTACAATTGTACCTAAAACCATACAATACCTAGGAATAAACTAACCAAAGAGGTAAAAAATCTGTACATTGAAAACTATAAAACAATGATGAAAGAAATTGAAGAGGACACAAAGAAATGGAAAAACATTCCATGCTCATGGATTGGAAGGAATTGTTAAAATGTCTATCCTACTGAAATTTTAATGCAATCCCTATCAAAATACCACCACCATTTTTCACAGAGCTAGAACAAACAATACTAAAATTTGTACGGAGCCACTATAGACCCTGAATAGCCAAAGCAAACTTGAAAAAGAAAAATAAAGCTGGAGGCATCACAATTAAGGAAGTCAAGTTATATTACAAAGCTGCAGTGATTAAAAAATATATAGAACTGACACAAAAACAGACACAGATTAATCGAACAGAAGAGAAAACCCAGAAATGAATGCGCAACTCTATGGTCAACTAATCTTTGACAAAGCAGGAAAGATTATCCAATGGAAAAAATACAGTATTTTCAATAAATGGTGTTGGGAAAACTGGACCAGCAATATGCAAAATAATGAAAGCGGACCACTTTCTTACACTATACACAAAAATAAATTCAAAATGGATGAAATGTGAAACAGGAAACCATCTCACATGAGGAAAGCACAGGCAGTAATTTCTGTGACACTGGCCACAGCAACCTCTTACTAGATATGTCTCCTAAGGCAAGGGAACCAAAGCAAAAATAAACTACTGGGATTTCATCAAGATAAAAAGCTTCTGCACAACGAAGGAAACAATCAACAAAACTAAAAAGCAACCTTCAGAATTGAAGAAGATATTTGCAAATGACATCTCTGATAAAGGGTAATTATCCAAATTATATAAGGAACTTATTAAACTCAACACTCAAAAAACAAATAATGCAGTTAAAAAATGGGCAAAAGACATGAATAAACATTTTTCCAAAGAAGACATCCAGATGGCAAACAGACACATGAAAAGATGTTCAGCATCACTCATCATCAGAGGAATACAAATCAAAACTACGATGAGATACCACCTCACACTGGGCAGAATAGTTAAAATTAACAATACAGGAAACAACAGGTGTTGGCGAGGATGTGGAGAAAGGGAAACCCTCTTGCACTTTTGGTGGGAATGCAAACTGATGCCACTCTGGAAAATAGTATAGAGGTTCCTCAAAAAGTTAAAAAAAGAACTACCCTATGGTCCAGCAATTGTACTACTAGGTATTTACCCAAAGAATACAAAAATACTGAATCAAAAAGATACAAGCACCCTAATGTTTTTGGCAGCATTAACAACAATAGCTAAATTATGGATAGAGCCCAAATATTCATCAACTAATGAATGGATAAAGACATGGTGTGTGTATGTATGTGTATGTGTCTGTGTGTGTGTGTGCATGTGCGTGTGTGTGTTTGTGTGTAATGGAATATTACTCAGCCATAAAAAATAAAATCTTGCCATTTGCAATGATGTGGATGGAGCTAGAGAGTATTATGCTAAGTAAAGTAAGTCAGAGAAAGACAAATACCATATGATTTCACTCATATGTGGAATTTAAGAAAACAGATGAACATGGGGGGAAAGAGAGGCAAACCTTAAGACAGACTCTATAGAGAGCAAACTAAAGGTTACTGGAGGGGAGGTGGGTGGGTTAAATGAGTGATGTGTTAAGGAGGGCACTAGTAGTGGTGAGCACAGGATGTTGTATGTAAGTGATGAATCACTAAATTCTATACCTGAAACTAATACTACACTGTATTTTAACCAACTAGAATTTAAATTAAAACTTAAATAAAAAAATAAAAAATAAAAAAATAGAAATTATCAATGAAACTAAAAGCAGGTTCTTTGAAAAGATAAAAATTATAAACCTTAGACTAATCAAAAGAGAGACAGAAAACCCAAATAAATAAAATCAGAAATAAAAGAAGAGAGGTGACAAATGACACCACAGAAATACAAAGGATTATAAGAGACTACAAAAATATATATGCCAATGATTGTACAACCTAGAAGAAATGTATAAATTCCTAGAAACATAAATCTCCCAAAAATGAATAAGGAAAAATAGAAAATCTGAACAGACCAATTACTAGCAATGAAATTGAATCATTAATAATGAAAAAAAACTGCCAACAAACAACTCCAGGACCAGATGAATTTATAGATGAATTCAACCAAACATATTAATGAGTTAATATCTATTCTTCTTAAGCTGTTTCAAAAAATAGAAGAAAAAGCACTTCTAAATTTATCCTATGAGGGCAGCATTATCCTGGTATCAAAACTGGACAAGACACTACCAAAAAAAAAAAAAAAAAGTTACGTATCAGTATATCCCTGATGAGCATACATGCAAAAACCCTATATCAAATACTGGCCAACCAAATTCAAAAATATATTAAAAGGATCATTCACCATGATCAAGTGGGAGATATTCCAGTGATGCAAGGATGATTCAATATATGCAAATCAATCAGTGTGATCATCACATTAAGAAAATGAAATATAAAAATGCCACATTCATCCTGAGACAAAAAAACCATTTGACAAAATCTAATATCCATTCATGATAAAAACTCTCAACCAAGTGGGTACAGAAGAAATATTTCTCAACATAATAAGGCCGTATGTGAAAATCCCACAGCTAACAACATACTCAATGGTGAAAAGCTGAAAACCTTTCTCTTAGTTTCCATCAGGAATAAGACAAGAATGTCCACTCTCACTTTTATTCAACATAGTACTTTAAGTAATAGTTGAAGCATTCAGACAAGCAGAAAAAAATAAAAGGTATCTGCATTGGTAAGAAAGAAGTAAAACTACTTGCACATAACATGATACTACCTGTAGAAAACCCTAAAGACTCTACAAAAAAACAAAACAAAACAAAACAAAACTATTAGGAGTAATAAACGTATTCAGTTAAACTGCAGGACAAAATCAATTTGCCAAAATCTGTTGTGTTTCCATACACAAATAACAAAATAGCAGAAAGGGAAATTAAGATAATAAACCCATTTATAATTATATTAAAAATAATAAAATATATAGTAAATAAATTTAATCCAGAAGGTGAAAGACCCATACTCTAAAAACTGTAAGACAATGATGAAAAAAATCAAAGACGACAGAAATAAATGGGAATATATTCCATGCTCATGGGTTGAAAGAATCAACATTGTTAAAATGTCCATACTACCAAAAGCAATCTACAAATTTAATGCAATCCTTATCAAAATAGTTTTTTCACATATGTAAAAAAAAATCCAAAAATTTTATGAAACCGTAAAAGACTCCAAATAAACAAAGCAATCTTGAGAAAGAAGAACAAAGCTGAAGGTATCACAGCTCCAGATTTAAAACTATATTACAAAGCTACAGTAATTAAAACAGTATGGTACTGACACAAAAATAGACACATAGGATCAATGGAACAAAATAGAGAACCCAGAAATAAACCCTCACTTACATGGTCAATTAATCTCCAACAAAGGTGGTAAGAATATACAATGGGGAAAAACTGTCTCTTCCATAAATGGTGTTGGCATAACTGGACAACCACATGCAAAAGAATGAAACTGGACAACTTTCTTAAACCTTACACAAACAAACTCAAAATAAATCAAAGACCTAAATGTAAGACCCCAAACCTTTAATCTCCTAAAGGAAAACAGGCAGTAAACCCAAGGATATTGGCCTTATCAATATTTTCTTAGATAGGTTTCCCCAGGCAAGGTGAAATTTTTGCGTAAAATCTCTCCATTTTAAATGACTGTGACTAATAAAAAAATATAAAAATGGTGTTTTAGAACTGACACCAAAAGCAAAGGCAACAAAGAAAAAAAACAAAACAGGTAGAGCTACATCAAACCAAAAAGTTTCGGCACAGCAAAAAAAACTATCAACAAAATGAAAAGGTAAATTACCAAATGGAAGAAAATATTTGCAAATCATATATCTGATAAGGGGTTAATATCCAAAATACATAAACACTACAACAATAGCAAAAAAAAAAATCTGATTAAAATGAGCAGGGGATCTGTAATAGACATTTATCAAAGAAGACAGAGATGGGCAACAGGTACATGAAAAGTTACTCATCATTACTAATTATCAGGGGAATGAAAATCAAAAGAATGATGAGATATCACCTCATAACTGTTAGGATGGCTGTAATAAAAAAAATAATAAAGAGTTGGTGAGGGAACTTGGGAAGATGGTAGAGTAGGAAGACCCCTCAGCTCAGCCCATCCATGTTTTCAACTAGATATTATCCACATCCAAGTCATTAAAACAAGAGTGATCTGAAGATGTATACAGAGATTTTTAAATATTTTTTTTTAATTTTTTTTTTTTAATATTTTATTTCTTTATTTGACAGAGAGAGACACAGTGAGAGAGGGAACACAAACAGGGGGAGTGGGAGAGGGAGAAGCAGGCTTCCCGCGGAGCAGGGAGCCCGATGTGGGACTCGATCCCAGGACCCTGGGATCATGACCTGAGCCGAAGGCAGACGCTTAACGACTGAGCCACCCAGGCACCCCTAAATATTTTTTATTAGTTGCAGTCATTTAAAATGGAGAGATTTTATGCAAAAATTTGAATTTCTAGCTTCTCTTCAAAACCTAGAAGATCTGGTAACAAATGCCTCAATCTTTCATGTTAATAATTTGCTGGAACTGAGTATTGACTGCACTGTTTAGAAATAACATTTACTCTCCACTCATCACTTAGCAAATATTTAGTCAACATCTACTATGTGCCAGACACTCCTATAGATGCTGTGCATAAAGAGACCAGCTCACAGCCCTCATTGCACTTACATATTCAGAGGTGTGACAGAAACAAAACTGACAAATATGCAAATAAAACATGTCAACATCATGATAAATGTTATGATTAAATCTATATAGGACATTGGGAAAGAAAGTAATTTAGCTCAAATCCTACCTTCTTGATAGAACATTCTCTAATGATAATTTAATACTGTAATCCAGGATTCCTCAAATTACATGTAGTCCAACAGCCAAATCAGGCCAACTTCTTGTTTTTAGAAAGTTTTATTGGAGCACAGCCATGCCTGTTCACTAACATATTGTCTGTCTATGACTGCCTTTGTTCTATAAGGGCAGGGTTGAGTAGTTGCAACAGAGACTATGGCCTGCAAAACCTAAAATATTATCTGGCCCTTTATTAAAAAGAAAATGCTGACCCCATTCCTGCTGGTACTCTAAAATCCCCTTTATTCCCCATCTTTTTCTTTTTGCCAAAGATCTATCATGTCTAAAATTCTATTTACGATACATATTTTATAGCTTATTGCATTTTTTCCCTTACATTAAGATGTTAACAATTAAGGATCTTAATTTTGTTTCTATATGTATCCCAAATATGTGGAATATGGTAGGTACTCAAATATTTGTAGAATGATCAAATGAGGCTAGAGAAATAAGCAGTATATAGCATACAACTGTGGAAGCCACTGTGAGGAATTTGGATATTATTCTAATCTATGGGCAGCCACAGGAGGTTTTTAAACGGTGGAGTAACATGCTGTGATGCAGGCCACCACCATGGTCTCATGACTTCCTATACTCCTTACCCAGATCGACCAGACCCCTTCATCTGTGACTTACCTGGCCTGTACTATCAATCTCAGTATAGCAAATACTCCATGAATGAGAGATGGTTATGGTAGTAGAATCTTATAAGACCAGTGTTCAATGACTCTACCTCAAAAAATTCCACTGTGGACAAAAGCCTCAAGGAGAGATGGGTTTACTGGCAAGCTCTGTATAGTTCTTCAATAAGAACATTAAATAGCAACCTCAAAGATTTTGACACAGATTTTATGGGAATTTCATAAATTTTATGAATTATATTTGTTTAACACTTATGTTATCTTCTGAGAAATTTATGCCATGATGTTATTATAACCAAAGTACAGTAAAACCCAGATTACCAATCAATATACCAAGTGCACATGTATGTTACCAATGGGTTACAGGTGTGTTGAGAGATCAATTCCTATCTAACTTGGTGATTACCAGAACCCCTCTCAAGAGCTCAGTCATGGCCTCATCCATTTATCCTGATATGTTATAGAATTATTATTCTATATGAATGCCATAAGGTTAAGAAGGCCTGCAATGGACAACAATCATTAGTTAATGATATTTGTTTTTCCAAAAAGAATTGATGAGGAAAATCTGTGTCCTAAGATGGCTGACTGAGCCAGCGAGAGAGTCCCAGTCCTTGCCCCGGGGCTCTTCCAGGTTCTTCTCCCTGCTCTGCTTCCCGCGCGCACAAATCCGGGTTCTTCTCCCTGTCCTGCTTCGCGCATGCGCCAAAAGTGCCAAGTATGTGGAAGTAGAAGTGTATAAATTGCCCCCTTTTTTTGTGCTCAGGGCTCAGACCTTTGGAGACCACTCTCCTCTGAGCCCTCCAGCATTAAATAAACCTCCTATCCTCCAAGATCTCCGAGTGCCGCTTGGTTCTTCCATCTGGTGATCCAGGTCAGGTTCCATAACAGAATAATCAATAACTTACTTGGCTACTGCTAAGATCGTGAGGCTCATTAGAAAAATTTTATGAAGGCTTCCTGAATATATTCCTATTTTTAATGAATTTACAAACTAGAGGAAATACATATGAACAGTAAGGAACACTGATATGAATGGGGGCACAAGGAAAGCTTGACTAATTTCATTTGGGAGATCAAGGAAGAGCTTAGAAATAAATCAGAATTGGGGCACCTGGGTGGCTCAGTCATTAAGCATCTGCCTTTGGCTTGGGTCATGGTTCCAGGATCCTGGGATCGAGCCCCGCATCAGGCTCTCTGCTCAGCGGGAAGCCTGCTTCTCCCTCTCCCACTCCCCCTGCTTGTGTTCCCTCTCTCGCTGTGTCTCTCTCTGTCAAATAAATAAAAATTAAAAAAAAAAATAAATCAGAATTTGAGCTATACTTTTTGATGGAGTAGAGGAAAGAGGACTCTTAATTGCCACCACATTGCTATTCCAGAGATCTAACTTTTACATTCCTTGGAATGAGGTCCAAGATAAGAATAATTTTCACATTTTTTAATTGGCCCAAGAACAAATAAGCCCAAACTGAGATATCGGTTCCTTTATAAAGCAGTGTGAAATGGTTCTTCCCTTACAACTCCTTAAGACCTTCCTTCTCAGAACCAAATCACTAGAAGACTCCCTACTAATGAGCTTATATCCCATGTCTACCATAGAGCAACCTCATCAATCTCACACAACAAATGGGAGTTGTGGAAAGCAGAACATGCTACTCAGATACCTAATTAAGAAAACTCTGCCTCAATTCATTGGTAGTTAGAGACAGGGAACCTGGGGAATATTTAGCCATAGTTTAGAGACTATACATACACACATACACACTCCAAAAACCCAAAAAGCCCCAAAGCAACAATGAAAAACTTCCTAGAGTGTCACTTGGCCTTGGTTGTTTATTCAAAGAAAAATCAAGAGATTCAAACTCAACAGTGTCGAATGCTGCAATCGTGTTGTTCAGAGTTTCCCAGACTTCCTTGATTTACAGGACCCTTAGTGTCTCAGTAAGTATTCCACTGTGCTCAATAGGCCAAAAGTAATACCCAATTATTCTGTTTATGAAATAGTAAGATCCAAACAACGTAATAATTTATGTCTTAACAACTTAGTAACCTTCTGGAGAAAAAAATACACAAATTAAAGGAATTTTTTTTTTCATTTTTAAATAATTATAATTACATAAAAAGTGGATTTGTACTCCTGGAACTTAAACCTTGGAATTAGATTGGATGCTGCCTTGCTCTTTTCTATTTCATATTGATTTTCATTCACTATTCATTTTATCACATCAGTGAAAACCCAGCTTCATAAAGATGTGACCCCATTGAAAGAACTGTAGTGCAATCTAATGTTGAAATATGAACTACCTCAATCTAGTAGTTCACACCCTATCTGACAGATGCTACTTTTGCTGTGTTTTGTAAATTTAAAAACTGTAAATTTACAAACTGGTGAATGTAATTCCAAAGAAACTGTCGATACAGAGCCAATCCGAATTTTGTTTTTGAAGAGCCCTGAGTATATCAGGGCTTTAGATATCCATGTCTGTTTTCCATGGGCTTTTCATTTCAGGGATGAATAACCACTTGAGCCTCATTTGTTGTTGTTATTTTGGTTCTTAAAAATACAGTTTCAATTTATTTTTCAATTCTCTAAATGTCTCTGTATCAAACATTATTGATTTGCAATATATTTAAAAGCACAAGGGAAGCAGTCAAAGGACTCGCATATAACCACTCACCCCTAGTAAATAAGTTGTTTTGTTTTGTTTTTACGATTTTATTTATTTATTTGAGAAGAGAGACACAGCGAGAGAGGGAACACAAGCAGGGGGAGTGGGAGAATGAGAAGCAGGCTTCCCACTGAGCAGGGATCATGAATGAGCCAAAGGCAGACGCTTAATGACTGAGCCACCAGATGCCCCCTAGTAAATATGTTCTGTATGGATATTATTCTGTATAGATTTCTTAAAATGGAATACTATGTACTTTCCCACTTGTTCTCTGTTACCCAACCCCTTACCCAAACACCTCCCATTAACACCTTCTTAACATAAACATATTTATATACAACAAAATAGTATCTAGGAAACATATAATTAAAAGAGCAGATATGAAAAGGCAAGAAGCTGCAGAAAAAATTGAAATAGGGGTAAAAAATGGATTATTATATCATAAATTGAAAGAATCCAAAACCATTGCAATAAAAAGCAACTTATGAAAGTTTTGTTCATGACTACAAAGTTGAGAATATATCTATATGTGTATACATACATGTATATGTGTGTATGCATTTTCTCAGGGAATACAAATTTTAAGTCGAATAAGAGGAGATCTGAAACTACTCAAGAGCTAATATATTGCATGTTATTACATTAGGTAAAAAATACACTATTATTCTCATTTTACATTGAGGTTAGTACTTTGAAAGATGATTCCATCAGTAAGTTGTAATAAATCCACTAGAATAAGTCTGTGAGTACTCAGGGGATTAATCTTCTAACTAACAGGCAATCCCATAGCCTAGCCAATGTTTGGAACTGCTGTTAATCCCACATTGCAAACTAAGAACTTCATACAGATTTATCTGTGATTTTAAGCATAAACATGGAGCCATGCTCCATGGTCACTGACAAATCCTAAAAATTATTGTTCCCATTCTTTTATCTTTAACAGAATAAGGGGTAGTCCCTCTTAATGGCTCCATGCTATTTCTTCTCTTGGACAGAACAACAGGACAAGCCAATGAGGCCAATCACTGGGAAGGGAATGGAGAAAATACTCTGGGCAGTTTAAATGGTTGTCATTAGTGGGGGGAGAGAGAGAGAGGGAGACAAGTAGAGTTTCAAGTGCTCCTGTTTGGATACTTGATACAAAAGATAAACATTTACAGACTTCATGAAGGTTGTAGGGCATTGCCCAGCCCCAAAGAGCTCCATTCACATACAGTTGCAAAAGAGGGTTGCTATTCTGAATGTTTTCTATGTAGTTTTATCTGCAGTTGTGTAATGCTCCAGCCGTGATGGTCTTCATAGTTTAATAGCTTGGAGTAATTGGCTCTAATTTTTGTATTTTGTAAGATAAATTATAGTATTTTATATTTTAAATAATGTTTTACACTGAATGCAATCCCCCTATCAAACACCAACAGCATTTTTTGTAGAACTAGAATAATCTGAAAATTTGTATGGAACCACAAGACCCCAAATAGTCAAAGCAATCTTGAAAAGGAAAAACAAACCTGGAGGTATCACAAGCCCAGATTTCAAATTATAATACAAAGCTGTAGTAATCAAAACAGTACTTGCACAAAAACAGATACATAGATCAATGAAACAGAATAGAAAACCCAGAAATGGACCCACAACTGTATGGTCAAGTAATCTTCAACAAAGCAGGAAAGAATAGCCAATGGAAAAAAAAGACAGTCTCTTCAACAAACAGTGTTGGGAAAACTGGACAGCAACATGCAAAAGAATGCAACTGTACCACTCCTTATACCATACACAAAAATAAACTTAAAATGGATTGAAGACCTAAATATGATACCTGAAACCATAACCCAGCATGACAGATTCAGTAGATCAGTCATAAAAGCAAATGGCTCAACAATGCTTTTAGCCTATAATTTATTTAGTAAAACACTTATTATTGTCTACCCTAGAGCTATTAAAATTGTTAAAGCTAGAAAAATAATGATGACTTTAAAAATGAAAACTAAGTCATTAGGGATCGCCCTCAAAATACCCCCAGGTAATCATGGGATTCATGAAGCAAAAATAATTGGTGAAGTAAGACTTTAAGTCTTTATCATTGTTGAGCTACTTGGTAGTCTCTATAGGAAAGATTTAAACATTATAGGTAAAAAGTACTGGTTGGCCCAAATTTTATTCTCACATATTTCCCACTCAACCCTGCTCTAATAATTAAGATAGCAAACAAAAACCAATAAATTTCTCCCAGATACATGCATGGCACAGCCTTTGCTAACTTATATACAGTCAACGCTCAGTAATAAGACATATACTAGGGGCTGACTAGGTGTGATGCAGAAGACAAAGACAAATAAGAAAACCATTTTTTTCTCTGAGGGGAATATCACTTAATGGAAGAGAAAGATAACTTCATAAATATAATACCAAATACGAACTGACAGGTGCTAAAAGTGAAGGATAGGAAGTGCCATCAGACTAATGTTTGGTGCCAGTTGATTGTGAAATAAGGAAAATATAAAGAAATTTTTCATAAAGTTAAATAAATTCAGTTGAAAGGATTCAACTTAGGGGTGCCAGGATGGCTCAGTTGGTTAAGCTTCTGACTCTTGATTTTGGCTTAGGTCATGATCTCAGGTTTCTATGATGGAGTCCTGTGTAGGGCTCTGTGCTGAGTGTAGAGCCTGCTTAAAATTCTCTCTCCCCCTCTCCCTCTGATCCCCCCTCCCCAAGAGAATGTTTTACTCTGAAGCTAGAGCACCAAATAAACAGAAGCTTGAAGCAAAAAAAGTCCTATACATTCTTTTTTTTTTTTCCAAAGCAGAAAATATTTTGTGGTACTGTCCAATAGCTGTATGTATCACCATGGGAAACTTTGGAAGATCTGGGAAGTCCTTCCTCTAACTGAGAGAATAATACATTGTCTTCTACTTTATAAAACCATCTTTATAGGTTTCTTTTCCCTTTGCCATTAAACTTGTTATTCTCTGTGTCTGCTCGTGTCTTTACTTTTTTAAGATTTTATTTATTTATTTGACAGAGAGAGCGAGAGAGCAAGAGCAGGAACACAAGCAGGGGGAGTGGGAGAGGAAGAAGCAGGCCCCCCGCCAAGCAGGGAGCCCGACGCAGGGCCCAAACCCAGGACCTCAGGACCATGACCTGAGCTGAAGGCAGATGCCGACAACTGAGCCACCCAGGTGCCCGTTAGTGTCTTTATATTAATCACAGTATTGTTACATTATGACAACAATGCAGAAGGGAACTTCTGTCTACCAGAAACCTATAGCAAATATCAGACTTTATGATGAAACACAAAAAACATTTTCTACAAAAATAAAGCCTAAAGATAAACTTGGTGACTTTAACTGCCTCTAATCATCACTGAATTGCAGGTCTTAGCCATGTAAGAAAAAAACTGAAAAAGTGTAAGAATTAGGAAAGGAAGAAACAAAGCCATGATAATACATAGATGATGTTGTGATTATCTAGAAAAAGAATCTACAGAGAAGTTATTCAAACAAAAATAGTTCAGCAAAGTTGATATACATAAGTGCAATATTACAAAAATTATGATCTTATAAATGAACGGTTAGAAAACATTTTAAAAATAGATACTCTACAATAGCAACAAAAAATGTTATGTATATAGGATGACTCTACAAAAGATCACCTTTATGGATTGTCAAAATTTATTGGAAGTAATAAAGAATACAGGCTCAGGGCAGTAGCTATTTACTAATCAGTAGAGAAGTATTTTAATATTTTAACAATCCATACAGACTTGCTGTTGTAAACTAGTGAAAATTAGCCCTGGTTTATCATGTTCTTGATCGGAAAACTTCAATATCATAAAGTTCTTGATTTTTTTTTAAATTTTATTATGTTATGTTAATCACCATACATCATTAGTTTTTAATGTAGTGTTCCATGATTCATTGTTCGCATATAACACCCAGTGCTCCATGCAATACGTGCCCTCCTCAATATCCATCACCAGGCTAACCCATCCTCCCACCCCCTCCCCTCTAGAACCCTCAGTTTGTTTCTCAGAGTCCATAGTCTCTCATGGTTCGTCTCCTCCTCCAATTTCCCCCCCTTCATTTTTCCCTTCCTACTATCTTTTTTTTTTTTTTTTTTTAACATATAATGTATTATTTGTTTCAGAGGTACAGGTCTGTGATTCAACAGTCTTACACAATTCACAGCGCTCACCATAACACATACCCTCCCCAATGGGTCCTATAGTCCTATAAATTTGGACCAATGGGTCCAAAGTCCTATAAATTCTATAAATTTATTTTTTTTACCTGAAAAACTATATTTTATTGATCTATTCTTTAAATAGATTGACTTTAAGTATAAGACCTTAAGTTTGTCAGCTTTTCATTTGCAGTGTATCTTTCAAATATTATGACACCCTACTGGCATCTTGCCTTATCCTAAGATTCAGAAAAAAAAAAATATAGAAAATAACTTTTAAGTACTAAATAGTAATCCACCAATCCATTAGCTTCCTAGATTTCCCTTAAAGGGCCAGCCTTATATCAATTTACAGAAACAGTAAATGTACACATGACTTAATATTTGGTGCATTTTCTTCACTAACATTAATTAATCTGACTCTAGGCATTATATACCACTACCAATTCACTTAGTCTGTCCCCCAAACATAATGAGTAAATTTATAATTAAAACTTAAAATTTTAATAATTAAATGCAGTAATAAATTGAAAAAACAGGTCAACATTAGTTACTTTTAAGGATACAAAATATCCATAAATCTGTTGAGGACAAACCTTTCAGTTTAAGAAAAATGGCAAATTTGTGCCTCTTTTCAAACAAGCTTAAGGAAAACTTTGATTGCAAATAATTCATAGAAATCCTAGCAGGGATACGCAGAGTACAGATACATGGTGCTAGATTTATTTGAATTCAATTGAAATACAGAATTGATTTTCCTTCCCTGCAGTTTTCTGAAATGTACATTATGGCTTTGTTTAGTTAAGCCAGTTATGACACTTGAGCCTCTGAGATGCTAATACACCTGCACCCAGGCTCCAAGTGTGTTGATTTTGCTTCTTTGGTGGAACAAATTTCAATCCCTTTCAGGCAGAAAACTAAGATGAGTAGATATTTGTGTAATGTATATGTTAATTAAAGCACACTGTTCCCTATGGGCTGGGAAGCAAAGAATGTATTATTGTGGATATTTTAAGGAAGACATTCACTCATATAAGATTCAAGATGAATAGAACAGGATAGTATATTGCTAGATGCTATAAAGTGACCTATAATAATACATTAAAAAACAAGAAAAAGTCATGCTTTTCAAAATAAATGTGGATGCTTTAAGGTAACAGCAATGTGGCTCCCATCAAATATTGTGTCATGTTGATGGTCACTATAAAAGATTTCAAAATAGAGCAAGACAGCCTAGCCAAGAGAATCTCCTTTAAAACAGGGTCAGGAGGCCATAAGGGGTGAAGAATTTATGCATGTCATCATGCGAGGAACTATGAACTTTTTGCCAGCTACAAGCCCTCAGCCTGAACTTAATTTCTTCCTCACTATGACATCAGAATTGTTTGCATTCTTCACTTATAAACAAGCCAATGTCATTTGCTAAATTTCAATCCCTCATTTGCATATTAACCCAAGCAAGTCCAGTTAACCTAGTTGCAATCCCTGTTTTGCCTAGAGGACATAAATGAGAACTGTCCACATGACCATTCACCTTTATACCTTTTCCCCTTTTTACTTGAATATGTCTCCCAAATTTTAATTCCAGTTGCTTAAAAAATGCCTGTTGGCTTAAATTTTTAGTGAATTCTTTCGTTGTTGACATTTCTTGGCATAGTTTGGCAGGATCCAGTGGAATGGATACTGGATCCTGGTTGCCTGTGTGGACATGTGGATGGTGGCTCCGGGAGATCATTGTTCTCTATGCATTTCCAACAGATGATGCACAGAGTTCTGGCTGTGAGTTCTCCTGGATCTGAACCTCCTACCCTTTTTACTCAAGGTTCAGGCCAGACTTTATTTGAGCAAAGTAACCAGTTCTGTCCTCACTCTTTCAAGGAGAGAATGCCCTTCTCCCCTTAAATGGGGGAGGATGTAGGTTGCAAGATATTTATTGGTGAGTGTTCAACTTATTTTCAAGTGGCCACATTTTCTTTCATCTTAAATCCTATCTTATTCATAGGGAAAGGTTTCCTCTATAACAGCCCTAAATGACTAATCTTCTTTGGGAACCCCCGCTGGGTTTATGTTTAAATATGGCCCTTCATGTTATAAATTTTTGCCCTATTAGACTCACATTACCCAGGGTAATTTAAAACCATCATTGGCTAAGATGGGACGCTTTTGATATTTCCGAATTAATGTGTGTAAAATTGAAAAGAGAAAGATTATAAAAATCAAAGCAAATAAGCAAGTGAATGGGAAGTTTATTTTAATTGGCATCTGGAGGCCTCCAAAAGAAATACTAAAAAGGATGCTTCCCTTCAAGGAGTCGACTCAAAATGTTCAAAAGTTAACTGAGATCTTTTGAGAAGCTTTCAAATTAGGTGTGTGGACTGAAGCTTCACAAACACCTCCTCCCCCTCCTTTTGCCCTACCTACCATTCCTTCCCCTAAGTCTCTCAACGTTTTCATCCTGTTCTCTCTCCCCATGCTGTTTCCACCCCTTCCTATCCACCTTTTCCTCTATAACCTTAGCAAAACAGCACATTAAAAAAAAAAAAATCATTTTAGCTTCTAGATTGTGAATTTTCTTTAAAGTTTCTAAGGCAGGACTGAAGGGGTTCAGAGTAAGTTTACCCCAATATGTGCTACCTTGGCATATGGACTATTTTGAGCTGAAGGCAAGGGAGGCCCTGCAGGCTCAAAAGAAATAGCTATCGCCTTCCTGTTTTCTCATTTTGTCTTCCTGCCTGAGACATATAGGTTGTGGTAATGAAGGATAGTCAGAAGAAAGGCAAGCAGGGACAAGCCCCCTCCCCCCACCCCCCCGCCCCAAAGGAAGCCACCCTTAAAAGGATTTCATACCACCCTGAAAGGAGCCCTCCACCCTCCCCCACGTGAACAACTACCTGATAGGTAGATGAGAGCATGGACAAAAACCTGATTAGGTGACAGGCACGTGGAGAGTTAATCAGATTAAAACGCCCTACCAACATTCTCATAAAAACCCCTAGACTTAGAAACTCTGGAGGCAACCATCTTGGGTCCCCTCCGTCTTCGGGAGCTTTGTACTATTGCTAAATAAACTCTGCTTTGCTGCCCACCACTCTTCTTCTGGTCTATCTTTTCATTCTTCAAAGCAGCATGACCAAGAATTGCAGGCACTAAAAGAAAAGAAATCCGGAAACAGTGTCTTCTTTTGGTTTTCTTTGGGAGTCACTCTGAATCTCAGGAAGGTCGTATCCTCTGTACCTTCTTTTTTTTTTTTTTTTAAAGATTTTATTTATTTATTTTAGAGACAGAGCACAAGAGGGGGGAGAGCGGGAGAGGGAGAAGCAGACTCCCTGCTGAGCAGGGAGCCCGCCCGATGCGGGACTCGATCCTGGGACTCCAGGATCATGACCTGAGCCGAAGGCAGTCGCTTAACCAACTGAGCCACCCAGGCGCCCCCCTCTGTACCTTCTTTGGGGACCCATCTTACACCAAAGGGATGGGTCTTCAATACTGCCAGAAGTATTTACTGTTCCTGCCTGAAAACTACAAAGATTTTTTTTAAGTAGCTCTGCAGTCAAAAGTCAGCCAGATTGGAAGCTGATATTCAAAGCCTGATGGCAATCTTTTTTTTTTTTTTTAAAGACCTCCTTTAAATTAAAATTTGAACTATGTACCCAGAAGGAAAGAAGCAAATTGAAGATTATGTAGTTAGATAAATGGATCAACCTATGACGTCATTTAAGTTACAACCCAATTCTTTGAGAAATTGAAAGCAACTGTCTCTATCTTACAAATCTTTACAAAACTAGAAACATAGCTCTAAAGGCAATTCAAAGTTCACATATTTCTTTACCAGTCCCAAACTTCCCTTGTTTATCTCAAAAGGCTTGTAAATTATTGGCCTTAGGAAAACAAAGTCCTTCTTAAAGTTATTCATCTTACCATGTCTTTAAAATATAAACACAGCCAACAATCACCTCAGACGAAGGGGGGTGGGGAGGGAAAGAGACATTTTTAAAACACACACTGCTAAAAGGTCTCTTGTGCCTAAATTCTAGCACAGCCTCCTTAAGATTAATTCCAGGGACAAACAGAAATCTTAAAAATCTCCACAAATATTAGTAACTGTAAGGTCTTTACAATGGCCTGTGTATCTGTGTATACATACACACATATTATATACACACACATACACACAAATATTGCAAATGTGAGATTTTTATACCTCTGGATGACATTGTTAAAAATAATAGTAAAGAGCTTTATTTAGTTGGTTTAAAGGCAAGTGCTTGTAAAAATTGGGCATTCTAAAACTCTCAGGAAGATAGAAACTAACCCAAATATTTTTTAAGTTCACATGATCTGGAAAAATATTCAATATAAAAGCTAGCTTAAATTTGTTGGTTTAATTAAAACAGGCATGTGTTTAGAGTTATCAACATCAAATATAATGCAAATAAACTTTTATTCTACCTGAATTTACTAGTTAAATTATATGTTCTATCTTTTGCAATTTGTCAGCAAAAATAATGTAAAGATGATGACTAGCTGTTTAATGTCCTTTAAAATTTTCATGACTGGGGCTCCTGGGTGGCTTAGTAAAGCATCTGCCTTCAGCGCAGGTGATGATCCCGGGGTTCTGGGATCGAGCCCGCATCGGGCTCCCTGCTCCGCGGGAAGCCTACTTTCTCCCTCTCCCACTCTCCTGGCTTGTGTTCCTTCTCTCGCTGTGTCTCTTTCTGTCAAATAAATAAAATCTTTAAAAAAAATCTATAAAATTTTCATGACTAATCTAAACATTGTTATAAAGAACAAGTAAATTAAATAGATCTAAATTTGGTAACTTAAAACCTTAGAGTTTTGCTAAGTTAAATTAGACAATGGAACTTCACTAATTATCTGGATCATTTTCTAAACAGGACAAATTACTACAACAGTAATTACTAAACATAGGCTTATCTACTTTTGGTTTATTACAGAGAAACCAAAACACATTTGGAAATATTAATCCTACATTGGAGAATTTTAAAAGGCATATGATTCTAGAAATTATGTAGTATATTCATAAATTTGCAAATCTAAAGAATGCTAGCATAACAGTTTAAAAAAAAAAGGAAAACCGCGGCCCAAAATGGTGCTGAAGTGGGAGAGCCAGGTTCTTGTCTCAGGAGTTGAAGAATGAATCTTGTGTACAAAGGAGAGTGAGTAAAACAATAGAAGTTTTTAAGTGTTCATGTTTTCTGCCCATTTCTTCACTGAACTTTTTGGTTTTTGAGTGTTGAGTTTGGTAAGTTCTTTATAGATCTTGGGTGCCAGCCCTTTATCTGTTACGTCATTTGCAAATATCTTCTCCCATTCTGTAGGTTGCCTTTTAGTTTTGTTGACTGTTTCCTTTGCCATGCAAAAGCTTTTTATCTTGATGAAGTCCCAATAGTTCATTTTTGCTTTTGTTTCCCATGCCTTTACAGATGTGTCTTGCAAGAAGTTGCTGTGGCCATGGTCGAAGAGGTTACTGCCTGTGTTCTCCTCTAGGATTTTAATGGATTCCTGTCTCACATTCAGGTCTTTCATCATTTTGAGTTTATCTTTGTGTATGGTGTAAGAGAATGGGCCAGTTTCATTCTTCTGTATGGGGCTGTCCCATTTTCCCAGCACCATTTATTAAAGAGACTATCTTTTTTCCATTGGATATTCTTTCCTGCTTTGTCAAAGATTAGTTGGCCATAGAGTTAAGGGTCCATTCCTGGGTTCTCTCTTCTGTTCCACTGATCTATGTTTCTGTTTTTGTGCCAATACCATGCTATCTTGATGATCACAGCTTTGTAAAATAGCTTGAAGTCAGACATTGTGATGCCCCCAGCTCTGGTTTTCTTTTTCAACATTCCCCTGGCAATTCAGTGTCTTTTCTGGTTTTATACAAATTTTAGGATTGTTTGTTCCAGCTCTTTGAAAAATGTCAGTGGTATTTTGATAGGGATTGCATTGAATGTATAGACACTTCTCCAAAGAACACATACAAATGGCTAATAGACACATGATAAAATGATTCACATCACTCGGCATCAGGGAAATACAAATCAAAACCACAATAAGATACCACCTTACACCAGTTAGAATGGCTAAAATTAGCAAGACTGGAAACAACAAATGTTGGCAAGGATGTGGAGAAAAGGGAACCCTCTTACACTGTTGGTGGGAATGGAAGCTGGTACAACCACTCTGGAAAACAGTATGGAGGTTCCTCAAGATGTTAAAAATAGAGCTACCCTATGACCCAGCAATTGCACTACTAGGTATTTACCCCAAAGATACAGATGTAGTGAAAAGGATGGGCACCTGCATCACAGCAGCAATGTCCACAATAGCCAAACTGTGGAAGGTTCCAAGATGTCCTTCAACAGATGAATGGATAAAGAAGATGTGGTACATATATACAATGGAATATTACTCAGCCATCAGAAAGGACCTACCATTTGCATTGACATGGATGGAACTGGAGGGGATTATGCTAAGTGGAAATAAGACATTCAGAGAAAGACAATTATCCTATGGTTTCACTCATATGTGGAATATAAGGAAGAGTGCAGAGGACAATAGGGGAAGGGAGGGAAAACTGGGAAGAAATCAGAGAGGGAGACAAACCATGAGAGACTCTTGATTCCGGGAAACAAACTGAAGGTTTCTGGAGGGGAGATGGGTGGGGGGTGGGGTAACTGGGGACAGGAATTAAGGAGAGCATGTGATGTGAAGAGCACTGGGTCTTATATGTGACTGATGAATCACTGAACATTGCACCAAATACGAATGATGCACTATGTGTTGGCTAATTGAATTAAAAGAAGTTTATTAAGCAAGGATACAGAAAAAGCTCTCATAAGTGAGAGGGGTCCAGACAGGGTTGCCACTGAGGGCCTTTAGGGTTTGTCTTTTATAGAAAGACAACCAGGGAACTTAAATCCTTTTAACATCTCTATTGATAGCACCATTGAGTAAATACTAGTGATAACACCTTCAAGGGCTTACTTCCTTTTTAGGGTCCAGTAATTTTTTGTTGGTCACTCGTAGCTATTATAACAAGACCCCATCTCTGACACCTAGGACAGGATGATCTGCTTTGTTCCCTTATCTCTGGTTTCCTTACACCTCCACATTTTTGGGATTTTTGTGAACCTGATCCCATAGCCCCCTACCTACCTCTCCCTACCTAGCCCAACCTGTCCCTTAGTGTCACACCAAGTTCCCAAACTGGGACTTAGTACTCAATCTAATTGCACTATCAACCCCCCCCCCCCCCAGAAATGTGGCCTTAAACGATCAGTCAGGAATTTTTTGATCAGCACCTATGAAGTAATCAGTTGCATGTGCCCTCTCTATCCCCCAAAGGAAGATGAAGTAGTCTGCCTGATAAGACTTTTTGCCCTTTCCCCTAAAGGAAAGTGACCTAGCCTGAAATAATCCTTTCTTTTCTTCTGCTCATAACTTCCTTGACCCACCCTCCTTCTTATAAAAACCTTCCATTTTGTACAACTTCTCAGAGCACCTCTCTACTTGCTGGGTGAGGTGCTGCCTGATTCATGCATCATTTAATAAAGCCAGTTAGGTCTCCAAACTTACTTAGTTGAGTTTTGTTTTTTAACAGATTTGGTGGGGGGTGGTGGGATCCAAAGTGAACTTGCAGAAGCATCTGGAGACAACAAGAAACACAGGCGTGGTATCTTAACCCTTTGAGTTCACGGTCTTTCTTGCCATTTCAGAGGGCTGTATGTAAATTCCTCTCAGTCTGAGCTCTGATCTATTTCATGTTTGAGCTACTGATCTAATTGGCTTTCCTTTACAGGGCTGGTCAGCTTGAGCTGGTGGACAATTACACCCATAGCCCAGTAGAGCTGGCATATTTTTGCCTAGACCCAAGCCTCTAGCTTTCCAGTCCATACTTCCTGGGTGGATAATGTCAGTAAGGTTCACAGGAATTGGTGGTGGTGTTCATAAGGCCTTCTTATGATCAGGATTCAGTACTTCTAATATATTAAGGCCAGTGTGTGTCTTGACTTGTGTAAGTAAAGGCTATTGCTAGTGGGCATTTAGGAGCCCAAGAAATCTGCAAAAATTGATGGGCACAGGTTAAAGGATATTACAGTACTTGCCACCTAAAAAAGACTCCCATAATAAGACGAATTGGTCATGGAACAGGTTAGATTGATACTAGATCACCTGCCATCCTCAAGAAAACTTCTGTGCAACAAGGTACACTATGTAACATGCACAATCCCCAACCCAGCAGCACATTCCTTTTCCAGACTAGTTTGGCTCCAAGCAACCCAAAGTCTTAGCTAATGAGATATTTGAATTCTAAAGAGTCAAGCACACTACTTTCCTGCACACCTGCTTATCTTATCTAAGAATTATAGTCCATAGTCCCAGAAGTTGCAGCTATCTAGCAAGATGAAATTAACAAAACAAAACACAACAACAACAAAAAAGCAAATCTAAAATCACAGTGGCCATTATTGGGAATGTTCCAGTTAGACAAGATTGTTCATTTAAGAAGTGCACTTAAAAGTAAGTGTTACCAAATTAAACAAAATGGGATGTCTCTTTTAACTGGTATACAGAAGCCTCCAAAAGCCCTCAAGAGTCCAAAATAGTCTCATTAAAAGATTCATTACAAAGGTTAACACACACACACACACACACACACACACGATACCTAAGACAAAAGACTATAAGACTTGAGGTGACTCCTACCCCTCCTTCCTACCCTTCTTTACCTGAGTACTCCATCTACTAATTTTCTGTCTCAACTGCTTTTCCACTCTAAAGAGAGAATTATGTTTTAAAACAAAACCACCTGAAGTTACAGGAGATCCTCCTCAGATCTTTCACTTCTTGCTTAAAGAAAGGGCTATAGAAAAAAAAAATTTAAACCCAAGGGAGAATCCTAAAAAGTTGTGTGGTTTTTTTTGTTTTTTTGTTTTTTTGGATAGGTTACGTCCTGAGCATAGTTGAAAGGGGGAAATAAAAATTCATGTTATCATGGGGCACCTGGGTGGTTCAGTCAGTTATGTGTCTGCCTTAGGCTTGGGTCATGATCTTGGGGTCCCGGGCTCAAGCCAAGAGTTGGGCTCCTTGCTCAGAGGAGAGTCTACTTCTCCCTCTCCCTTTACCTGCCCCCCCCGCCCCTCCCACTTATGCTGTCTCTGTGTCTCAAATAAATAAAATCTTTAAAATAATTCACATTGATGAGGGAGCAGAAGGCTACCTGAGGACAAAGCACAAGCTAACACCCTGCAACCTCCACCCCCACCCCCACTCCTGGGTGGGATATGTGTGATATTCCTCCAGGAAACTTCCAATTATCTTAATGTTAATGCCTTGCTAGAAGGAAAAACAACCTTAACTAGACAATGGCAAGACCTCCAGTATACTATAGGTGCTCTTTAGCGTATGAAAATTCTTTTGAAAACCTCCATTTTCCTTACCTCCCCCAACTCCCAAGTATATAATCAGCCACCCCTCACAACCCCAGTGCAGCACCTCTTTCTGCCCACAGGTCCTGTCCCCATGCTTCTAATAAAACCACCATTTTGCACCAAAGACGTTATCAAGAATTTTCCTTAGTTGTCGACTCCGATACCACCGCACTAATCTCACCTATATTCCAAAACTACATCACATGTTATCCCTTCCTTTCCATATCCAGACCCATTGGTTATTAATCCTTTTTCTTCTGGGAATAATGATTTCCTTCTTGCTAGTCTTGTTTTACATCCTAAGAACATGATTGGCTTTCTGCCCGCCTGTGACATGCAGGTTGTCAGTTCCTTATTTGGCTATTTTTGTGATAGCCAATAAATTTTTTCTAAAAATTCTAGCCTCAGGAGAACAAGAGTCCTTCTAGAAAGTGCTTGCATTTTCCCCCTGTGCCTTTACAATGTAAATATACAGTGTTCTGCTTGGTCTTTCAGTAAATCTTTATCTAGCCCATCTTTAAAATGCAAATTTCAGGGAGGTAATTCTTATCAAGTAAAAACAAGGGGGAAAAGCCATTTAAAACTTAACCTGTTAAGGACAAATAAAAATCTTAAGTGTATTCCCCACAAATATTAAAAGAAAGCTCTAACCAGCTAGACAAATACCTTTAACTTATTCCATCTACCAGGAAAACAAACTCAGATCCAGCTTTTATAAGTAGTAAATTTTGTACCTATTTGATGGCAGTAATTTTAAAACAGAAGCTATAAGATCTGCATCTATCTGTAATGTTGACATGTGTTTATATTTGTGTTGTAAATGTGTTTCTACCTCCAGATGGTATAGCTAAAATTAATTTGTAAAATAACATTTGGTTGGTTTAAAGGCAAGCACTTATAACGATTGGGCATTCTAAAACACAGAAAGATAAAAACTAATGCAAATGCTTTTAAAGTTCACAGGACCTAATATATACATATATTTGATATAAAAGCTAGTTTGAGATTGATGGTTTTGTTTCAGGATTTCTTTTCCTTTAGTGCCCATGGTTCTTGCAGTGTAGTTTTGGAATATAGGTGAGGTTTGTTTGAAGTTCATAGGACCTAAATATATATATATATATATTTGATACAAAATATATATTATATATTTGATATAAAAGCTAGTTTGGGATTGATGGTTTTGTTTCAGGATTTCTTTTCCTTTAGTGCCCGTTGTTCTTGTGATGACATTTTGGAATATAAGTGAGGTTTCTTGGGGTGAGGTCTGGAGCTGATGATCAATTCTTTAGACGTCTTTGGTGCAGAATGGTGGTTTAATTAAAGCACGGGGACAGGACCCGCGGGCAGAAAGAGCGGCTGGTCCCTGCTGCCCCGGGGACTGTGATTATATACTGATTATATACTTTTGAGTTGGGGTAAGTAAAGATAAGGGAAGTTCCAAAAGGATTTTCATAAGCTGAAGTAGTCTCACAGGATACTGGTGGCCGGGCTATTGTCAAACTAAGGTTGTTTTCCCTCTAGCAAGGCATTAACATTCAGACAGGAGCTTCCTGGATGAACATTATACTCTGCCTGCCTCAAGTATTTGTCAGTGGACTTCAGGTTATATGGACATGTAATTTTATCTACATTTCCTTCTGCCTTTGTTTCCCACATCACTTGGTCACACAGGTTTGAAGAATGAAGAGGTAGATCAGACAAAGTGGTGGGCAGCAAAGCGGGTTTATTGAGTGATAGTACAAGCCTCCCAAAGAGGGAGGGTACCTGAGAGTGTGCCTCCTGCCCCTGGAGTTTCTAAGTCTAGGGGTATTTATGAGAATGTTTGTGGGCTGTTTTAATCTGATTAACCATCCATGTGCCTGTCACCCAATCAGGTTTTTGTCCATGCGCTCATCTATCTATCAGGCAGTTGTTCAAATGAGAAATGTTGGTGGAGGGCTCTTCCAGGGTGATGTAGAGGGTCTTTTTCCTTTTAAGGGTAGTTTTGTCTTAGGAAGGTGGGGGTTGGGGGGAGGCTTGCTCTGCCTGCCTCTCTTCTGACTATCCTCCATTAGTTTAATTAAAATAGATATGTCATTTGGAGTTGTCAATATCAAATATAATACAAAAAACCAATTTTTATTCTACTTAAATTTATTAAATTGATTTTATCTGTAGTGACTTCAGCAAAAGTGACAAAATAATGGTTGATTTTAATTGTCTCATGAAGTTTTCATGGGTAATTGTTAAGAACAAATACATTGAATAAATTAAAAGGGTAGTAGGTAAACTTTTAAATAGTTCCAAAATATTTGGTAACCTAAAACTTTGCAGCTTTGCTAGGTTAAATGATAAATTAGGTTGAATTCATTGAATATCTGTCTTTTCCAAATAAGATAAAATACTAAAATACTGATAATTAAACATAGGTTTATATACTTGTGTCTTATCAGAGAAACTAAAGATAAATTTGGGTCTGTTAGTAAACAATGTTTTATGCTTTATGATCACATTTCTAAATTCATACATACATTTCGAAAACTTTTTAGATTCATAAATTTGCAAATTAAAAAAAATTCTTATATGACAGACTGTTCACAACTGCCTACTACTTAATTTTTACTAGAAATTAAGGTTTCTAAGCATTAAGAATTATAATAAATATAATTAAAACTACTGGAAATACTAAGGGAGACAACTCTGTATGCAAAAGAAATGTGCTTTTGCTAAAGAAGATGTGAGAAATGGGATTACATTTTTGTAGAAGGAAAAGTAAGTAATTTTGTCCTAAAATGAGACTAGGTGGGTATAGTGAAGGAAAATTTAAGATAAAATATAAATGAAAAAGAAAGTTATAGAAAATCTGTGAAAAAAGAATCTTTAGAAAAGAATTTTATGAGTAGCCAAAACTAAGATTGAAATAAATGAAAACATATATATTCTTGGAATATTCTAAAAGATTTGTTAATTAAGTATATTTAATATGCAAAATACATGGAAAATATTGACAAATAAATAATACTAAGCGTTCTTTAGATTATGTTTGTAAGATTGTGGCATATGTAGATAAAGTCCATTCTGTTTCTGCAAAAATGGCCCCTTATCAGATTTTTGCCATTCTAATATTCTTGTGACATTGCAACAGTCTGCTTCTGAAAACTAATATATACAAATAATGGCTGTAAATTCAATAAACAGTCAGGGCTAGGAGAAGTCTAAGACAGCCACTTGGTTCTTCCTGGCTCCCTGACAGACCCCACTTTTCAGTTTTTACATTCCTTCACCCACAATAGTACATCTAGAATGACTCAAATTATGAATAGACACTGGTGTAGAGACTTCTATGAAATTTTTAAACCTGAAACTGGCCCTTACTACTCTGCTATTTAGTATGAGTTATCAATATGTTCTTCTTACTGTATGTATGAATTCTAGATGGGTTACAGCCTTTCTTTCCTACAAAGCTGATGCCCCTGCAGTAAAACAAAATAGAACACAATTGTTAAAAAAAAAAAAAAAAAGTTTCCCAATTGGGGTGTACTTTCCATTATGTCCAGTGATCAAGGCACCCACTTCACTGGACAAATCAAAGATGCCTTAATAAAAACCTAACAAAATTCTTGAAATTCTATCAGTGTACAACCTTCTACTAATCCACTGTTCTCTTATGCTAGTATGACCTGCTACTGTTAAGTCTCTAATGTTTTATTCTCAGGCCTGTCATCAACTGGTTAAAAAAGTCTTTCTAAATTCTAATTCAAAAAAGCTTGTCCATCTCAGTCTACAGCCTGGTAACTTGGTATTGTAAAACATCAGAGAAAGAGTCCATGTACCATTAAAAGCAACCTTACCATGTGCTTCTGACCAGTGACACTGCTGCAAAACTAAAAGATGCTAGAGACCTCTACATCAAATTGACAAGGAGGAGAATTAACTAACATCAAGATGTGGACTCCTTCTACCCAAGACACCAGATCAAGACTTCATACTTCAACAACATATAAAATCTTTTCTCTTTCTTTTCTTTACTCTGCCATTGGCATAAAAGGATGGTGACCTCGTTAGTATCTCCCAGGCCACTGCTAAGGTAAAGTAACCTCTTTTATTTCAGAATAGAAAAAAATCTGTGTGTCTAACTTTTCACAAGAAAAAAATAAGACATCTCATTGGCCACTCCCCTAAGTTCTTATTGTTGAGTTAAAAAGGAAGCCTCTTTTGGCAGATCCCCATTTCCCTGGTTAGGGATAAATGTAAATGAGGTTATGATCACAAACTTCTCCTTAATTCTTAAAATAATTACAAAATCATCTAAAAGCAATAGCAGCCTAAAAATATCCTTAGTCTCTCTGTCCTAAGTTGTCCTTAATAATAAAATAGTTTTTTTTTTTTTTTTTTTAGATTTTATCTATTTGACAGAGACACAGCGGGAGAGGGAACACAAGCAGGGGGAGTGGGAGAGGGAGAAGCAGACTCCCCGCCGAGCAGGGAGCCCAATGCGGCACTCGATCCCAGGACCCTAGGATCATGACCTGAGCCGAAGGCAGACGCTTAATGACTGAGCCACCCAGGCGCCCTAGAATAGCTCTTGATTATTGCTGAGCTAAGCAAGGAGGTGTCTGGGCTGTGTCTGACTCTACCTGCTATGCCTGGATTAACCCTTCTGGGGAAGTTAAAACTCAATTACATAGGAATAAGTCCCTTGGCTTAAAAAAAAAGAAAAAGAAAAAGAAAAAAAGTAACTCCTTCCATGAGGCCTTTGACTTATTTGATTTTGATTGGTTTACGTCTTGGAGACCAGGATTCCAAAGTACACTCCAAATATATTGTGAATTATTCTGCTTATAGTAATCATAATCATCTCCCTGGGTGCACTACAGTCTCTCAAAAGTTTTAAATGCCTGTTTGCTGCCATTAGCCACCAAGCTGACCACCAAATGATCTTCCTAAGACTGAGACTTCTAAGGAATGAGGTAAATAACCAACTCAAACAATGTGAATGAGAAGCCATGACTTATGACTATCACAGAGGCAAGAAAAAAAAAAATCAGGACATATAGATACCAAAGGAGCTACAAAAACTGTGAATTGTACTTTCGGGGAAGATGAGGGAGGAGGAGGATCCTAAATGATTTCACAGATATACCTAGAAAACACCCACATCAATGTAAAAAAACACAGAAAATGTCCTGAAGACTGGCAGAACAGAGTCTCCAAAGCTAAATATAGAGAAAAGGCTACATTGAAGAGCATAGGAAGGTCAGAGACTGGTGAGGAGCTAAATGGACCCTCAGGACTGTCCCTAGGAGGGAGGGATACTATGGAAATAGAGAGTAGAGATAAACAGAACCTCACCAGGCACCCCAGGCAGAGGGAACCCACACAGGGAAGATGAATTCCCATAATATTTGGCTTTGAAAACCAGAGGCACCTAATTTCATGAGTTCCTATGATCAGTGGGACTTAACACCTGGAATTGTAAAAATCACTGGGCTCAGCTCTGGTAGAACCTACAGGGCAATAGGAAACTGAGTCTCCACACTTGAAGAAACAGCACAACAAACACACCCACAAAAATAGAATATAGAAGCAATTTGAAAAATGCCTGAGGTATAAGGGAGGGAGATTTATTTACTAATCTCAGAGTATGTGCTAGGGTGGGGAGGGCAGGGATCTTTGGGAGACTTCTTCAAAAGAAGTGTTGGTGGTTGCCATTTCCCTTCCCAGCCCCCAAGCATAGCCCCATGGACACCTGTAGGAAACAGTATAGCTGGAATACTTTCCACCTAGCTTGCTAACAGCATGTCTCACCCCCACATGCTTCTGCAGATCTGCCCATTCCAACCCAGTTGGCCTCTGCAGTTTTGGGTAGCTGCAGGTCCATCCTGAAGCAGACACTGAGGAACCTGCTGGCACTGTGTGTCTTGCCCCTACATTCCTGTGGATTCATTCCCTCCAGCCCTGTGGCAGGAGTTTTCTAAAGCAGGTTCAGGCCCCCTCCCCATAGCAGACCTGTGCAAATCTTGCTAACACCTCACTTCAGCTCTACATTTTTCTGCAGATCTGCCCCCTCCACTACACACTCTGGAGTCCATCTAAAGTGGTGCTACAAGCCAGGCAGTGTGTAAGGAGCCCCAGTAGGGTATAGCACCAATCCAAAGTGACTCCTGACCTGGAGAGAGGGGAAGATAACCATGCACACCAGTCTGACTGCAGCCCTAGTAGCAGGCTGGGGACATACCCCGGTTTAACTACAGACCCTGCCCACCAAGGAAAGATTCTCAGGGGACAACAAAGAGAAGTGTCTGCACTTCGGTACCACTGCATCTCTGGCAAATGCCTCATCTGACTCAACCAAAGTGGCCCCACTGGTCTACTAACAACAGAGGGACAAAATCCTACCCACGACAGGCAACAAGAGCCATTGCAAATGATTGGACTGAAGGCAAAAGTGGTTCAGTCACAATAGTAGGGCATGCACAACACACATAGTTGTCACTGCAGGGCCAGGTTCTGGTGAACAGGGGATATTACACTGAAGGGCACGATAAGAACTCTTCCTCTACAGGCCACTACTTTCAAGAGCAGGAGATGTAGCTGACTTTCCTAACACAGAGAAACAGACACAGTGTTAGACAAAATGAGGAGACCAAAGAATATGTCCCATATGAAAGAACAGGAAAAAATCATAGCAAGAGAGCTAAGGAAAACAGAGAAGTAATATGCCTGAGAAAGAATTTAAAGTACTGGTCGTAAAGATAATCGCTGGCCTTGAGAACAGAGTGGAGGACCTCAGTGAGACCCTTAATAAAGGGAGAAAACAAAGTACTAATCAGAGATAAAATCTCAATAACTGAAATTTAAAAATATACTAGATGGAATACATGGTAGATTAGAGAAAGCAGAAGAGCAGATCAGTGACTTGGAGGACAGAGTAATGCAAGGCAATTAAGCTGATCAGGAAAGAGAAAATTAATAATAATAAATGAAAATAGACTTAGGGAACTCAGAGAAAACATCAAGCATACTAGCATTTGCATTATATGGATGCTAGAAGGAGCAGAGAGAGAAAAGGAAACCGATAATTTATTTGAAGAAATCATAGCTGAAAACTTCCCAAATCTGGGGAAGGAAACAAAGCCAGATCGAGGATACACAGAGAACCTCAAACAAAATGACACCAGGAAAGTCCACACCAAGCCACATAGTAATTTAAAAGACAAAAAGTAGTGATATAGAATTTTAAAACAGCAAGAGAAAAAAATACAGTTACATGCAAGGAGAACCCCATAAGGCTATCAGCTGGTTTTTCAGCAGAAAGTTTTTAGGCCAGAAGAAAGTAGCATGATATACCCAAATTGTTGAATGAAAAAAACCTGCAGCCAAGAATACTCTATACAGAGGGACTATCATTCAGAATAGAAGATAAGGAGCTTCCCAGACAAACAAAAGTTAAAGAAGTTTATGAACACTAAATCAGCACTATAAGAAATATTAAAGGGGATACTGAGCAGAAAGGAAAGAACATAAGTAGAAGAAAATTAGGAATCACAAAAGCAATAAAATTAAGTATATCTATTAAAATCAGTCAAGGGGTTAACAGAATAAAAGGATGTAAATTATAAACCTGAAACATGAGGAAGGGTGGTGAGGAGTAAGAATGGGTACAAATTTAAGTGACAGTCAACATAGATTGCTATATGCAGAAGGTGTTATATACAAATCTAAGGGTAACCAAAAATCAAAAATATGTAATAGATTTGCAAAAATAAAGAGAAAGGAATCCAAGCCAACTTACAGTGAGAGAAGAGAGAAAGGGAAGAAAGGAACAGAGAAGAATGACAAAAACCATAAAACAAGTAACAAAATGGCAATAAGTACATACCTATCAATAATTACTTTGAAAAAAAAATTACTTTGAATGTAAATGGACTAAATGCTCCAAAAGACATAGTGTGACAGAACGGATAAAAAAAGCAAGACTCATCAATATACTGCCTACAAGGGACTAATTTTAGACCTAAAGACACATGGAGATAAAAAATGAAGGGAAAAATGAAGGCGGGGATATCGGAGGGGGAGACGAACCATTAGAGACTATGGACTCTGAGAAACAAACTGAGGGTTCTAGATGGGAGGGGGTAGGGGGATGGGTTAGCACGTATTGCATGGAGCACTGGGTGTTATACGCAAACAATGAATCATGGAACACTACATCCAATAAATAAATAAATAAATAAATAAATAAATAAATAAATAATGAAGGATGGAAAAGCATTTTTCATTCAAATGGAAGTGAAAAGAAAGCTGGGTTGCAATACTTGCATCAGACAAATGGACTTTAAAACAAAGACTGTAATCAAAAACAAAGGACATTATATAATCATAAAGGGAAAAATCCAACATGAATATTTAACAATTGTAAATAATTATACACCCAACATAGGAGCACCGAAATATATAAAACAGCTATTAACAAACATAAAGGAAGTAATCAACAGTAATACGATAATAGTAGGAGACTTTAACATCCCAGTACAATCAATGGCTAGAGGATCCAAACAGAAAATCAACAAGAAAACAGTGGCTTTGAATGACACATTGGACCAGATGGATTTAACAGATAAATTCAGAACATTCCATCCTAAAAGAGAATACACATTTTTTTCAGGTGTACTGGGAACATCTCCAAAACAGACCACATGTTAGGGCACAAAACAAGTCTAAACAAATTCAACAGGCTGCAGTCATACCATGCATCTTTTCTAACCACAGCACTATGAAACTAGAAATTGACAACAAGAACAAAATCTAGAAATAACAAAAATACATGGATGTTAAATAACTTGCTACTAAACAATTAATGGATCAACCAAGAAATCAAAGAAGAAATAAAAAAATACATGGTGACAAATGAAAATGAAAACACAGTGGTCCAAAATCTTTGGGATGCAGCAAAAGCTGTTCTTAGAGGGAAATGTATAGCAATACAGGCCTACCTAAAGAATAAAAATTTCAAATAAGCAACCCAACCTTCCACCTAAAGGAGCTAGAAAGGAACAAACAAAACCCCAAACCAGTAGGAGGAAGGAAATAATAAAGATTACAGCAGGAATAAACAAAATAGAAACAAGCAAACAAAAAATCAATGAAACCTAGAGCTGATTTTTGAAAAGATCAACTAAATTGATAAACCTTTAGCTAGACTCATCAAAAAACAAAAACAGAGAAAGAGAACAAGAAAAAGAGAGAAAGGTCTCAAAATCAGAAATGAAAAAGGAGAAAGAACTATCAACACTATAGAAATACAAATGGTTATAAGAGAATATTTTTTTATAAAGGTGTTTTTTTTTTTTTTTTAAAGATTTTATTTATTTGACAGAGAGAGACACAATGAGAAAGGGAACACAAGCAGGGGGAGTGGGAGAGGGAGAAGCAGGATTCCCACAGAGCAGGGAGCCCGATGTGAGCCTCGATCCCAGAACCCTGGGATCATGACCTGAGCTGAAGGCAGACGTTTAACCACTGAGCCACCCAGGCGCCCCAGGTTATAAGAGAATATTATGAAAAATCATATGCCAACAAATTGGACAACCTAGAAGAAATAGATAAATTCATAGAAACATAACCTCCCAAAACTTAATCAGGAATAAATAGAAAATTTGAATAGACTGATTACCAGCAATGAAATTGAATCAGTAATCAAAACATTCCCAACAAAGGTCAAGGACCAGTTTCACACGTGAATTACCAGCAATGAAGTTGAATCAGTAACCAAAACAGTCCCAACAAAGATCAAGGACCAGACAGATTCACATGTGAATTCAACCAAACATTTAAAGAAAAGTCAAACTATTCTGAAACACAGAATAGTTGGGAAAGCTTCTAAATTCATTCTGTTAAGACAAGCATTACCCTGATACCAAAACCACAGGAACTACAAAAACAACAACAACAGCAGCAACAAACTACAGGCCAATATCTCTGATGAGCATAGATGCAAAAATCTTCAGCAAAATATTAGCAAACTGAATTTAACAATACATTAAAACTCATTCACCATAATCAAGTAGGATTTATTCCTGGGATGCAAGAGTGGTTCAACATTTGCAAATCAATCAATATCATACATCTCAACAGTAAGAGAAAGGATAAAACCATATGATCATTTCAGTAGATGCAGAAGCAGCATGTGAGAAAGTACAACTATTCATGATAAAAATCCTCAACAACATTAGTTTAGAGGGAATATACATTAACGTTAAATAAAGGCCACATATGAAAAACCCACAGTGAACATCATACTCAAGGGTGAAAGAAGTTTTCCCCTAAGTTCAGGAACAAGACAAGGATGCTCACTCTCACCACTTTTAATCAACAAGTACTAGAATTCCTAGCCACAGCAATCAGAGAAGAGAAACAAAAGACATTCAGATTGGTAAGGAAGATGTAAAAGTTTCAGTATGTGCAGACGACATGATACTATTTACTGAAAACCCTAAAGAATCCACCAAAAAACTTCTACAACTGATCAATGAATTCAGTAAGGTCACAGGATGCAAAATAAATGTACAGAAATCCATTGCATTTCTATACACTAATAATGAAGCAGCAGAAAAAGAAATTAAGAAACCAATCCCTTTTACAATTGCACCAAAAAGAATAAAATACCTAGGAATAAACTTAACCACGGAGATAAAAGACCTATACTCTGAAAACTATCAAATACTGATGAAAGAAATTGAAGGCAACACAAATGAATGGAAAGATATTTCATGCTCATGGATTGGGAGAATATTGTTAAGATGTGCATACTACCGAAAGCAAGCTATATATTTAAAGCGAACCCTATCAAAATATTAACGGCATTTTTAAAAATTTTTTTAAAGAGTTTATTTATTTGAGAGAGAGCAAGCACAAGCAGAGGGAAGAGGCAAAGGGAGAAGGAGGGAGCCTGACACAGGACTCGATCCCAGGACCCTGGGACCATGACCTGAGGCGAAGGCAGATGCTTAACCAACTGAACCTCCCAGCCGCCCCAATACTAACAGCATTTTTTCTAGAATTAGAACAAGTCTGGTTTTTTTTTTTTGGTTTGTCTCTTTTTTCTTTGTTTTGCTTTCTGTCTTAAATTCCACATATGAGTGAAATCATATGGTATTTGTCTTTCTCTGACTGGCTTATTTCACTTAGCATTATGCCTTCAAGATTTATCCACGCTGTTGCAAATGGAAAGATTTCATTTGCTTTATGGCTGAATAATATTCCATTGTATGTGTATGCTGTGTGTGTAAGTACACCATATACGCACATCTTTCTCTGTTGATCTGTCCAATGAAACTTGGGTTGCTTCCATAATTTGGCTATTGTAAACAATGCTGCTATAAACGTAAGGGTGCACGTATCTTTCTGAATTAATGGGTTTTGGGGTTTTTTTGTTTTTTGCATCCTTTGGGTAAATAACAGGTAATGGAATTACTGGATCATATGGTAATTCTATTTTTAATTTTTTAAGGAACATCTATATTGTTTTTCAGTGCCTGCCCCAGTTTACAATCCCATCAGCAGTATACGAGGGTCCTTTTTCTCCATATCTTCGTCAACACTTGTTTTTGTTTTTTATTTTAGCCATTCTGATAGTTCACAATGCTTATTCCTTAGTTTCCACTACAGATTGTTTCTAAGGGTTAAGAATTCTAATATATGTAATTAAAGCCACTAGGAATAATAAAGGAAATCTCAAAATGCCAGCAAAGTAGGATGTGTTTTCAGTAAGAGAAGGTATGAGAAATGGAGATGTCGTGTGTGTATGTTGTTGTTTTTTTTTTTTTTGAGATGTGTTTTTGTTGAAAGTAATGTTTTCCTAAAGTGAGGCTGGTTGTTTAAAGAAAAAACACAAAACAAAAAACCAAACAACAAAAAACAGGACAAAATCAGAAGGTAGGGGAAAAAAAGTTGTAGAAGGATTGCATAAAAGTAATCTTTAAAAAGGTATTTTAGTGATCAAGCTGGCTAAGAATTAAAAGAAGTTATTTAAAAGTAAGTTTTAATGTCATAAGCTGATAAAAAACCAAATTCTAATTTTGTATTAAAAGGACAAAGTTTTCTTGGAGTTTTGGTCTGCTTCTGATAAGATTATGAAAGTTTCTTTAACTTTTATATATTAAGTTTCATAATGATCTGTGATCCTATTTAGACAAGTGCTATAAAATCTTTTAAAGATATTTTTGACAAACTTCTCCAAATCTAAATGAAGTCTTTCTGCTCTGGAATATTCCAAAGGATTTATTAAACTATTAGGCTTATTTGATATGTAAATTACATGGGAAGCATTGTCAAAGAAGTAACACTGAGCCTTCTTTATATTGTATTTATAAGATTGGCACATATGCATAAAGTCCTTTCTGCTTCTGCGAAATATGATCCCTCGTTACCAGACTTGTGCTATCCTGATGTCCTTGTAACATGGCAATAGTGTACTCCTAAATCAGAAATTAAGATGGATAAATAATGACAATAAATTAAATGACAGTCAGGGCTATGGGAAACCCAAGATAGCTGCTTGGTTCTTCCTGGCTTCCTAATTAACCCCATCTCAGTTTTTCCATTTCTTGACCTACCATAGTGCATTTAAAAAGGATTCAAATTATAGATATAGACATTGGTAGAGACTTCTACAAAGTTGTAAAAACAGTCTACCAGTGATAGGGAAAAATCTGTGTTCTAAGAGGGCCCACTGAGCCAGCAAGGAAGTTCCAGTCTCTGCCCCAGGGCTCTTCTGGGTTCCTCTCCCTGCTCTGCTTCCGGTGCATGCCAAAAGGCTTCCCGCATTCGCCAAAGTGCCAAGTATGGGGAAGTAGAAGTGTATAAATTACCCCCTCTGTCTGTGCTTGGGGCTCAGACCTTTGGAGATCATTCTCCTCTGAGCCCACCGGGGTTAAATAAACCTCCTATCCTCCAAGATTTCCGAGTGCCTCTTGGTTCTTCCGTCGGGCGATCCAGTCAGGGTTCTGTAACACCAGGAATGTCTAATCTCTTAGCTCTATAATCCCAGAAAAACTGTTTTTGCTCCCAGAGCCTTCAGACCTCTTTTTAGACCCTTTGAACACCTGTAGCTGGACTTCATTCAACCACCACTTAGTATGGGCTACCAATATGTTCTTATTTGTATATTTTCCAGATGGGTTGTAACTTTTCCCTGTTGCAAAGCTGATGCCTCACAATGGAACAAAAACTGTTATAAAATTGATGAGGAAACAGAAGGCAAGCTGAAGACAAAGCAGAAGCTGACACCCCACAACCCCCCCCCCATAGGATGTATGTGACATTCCTCAGGCACTCCTGGCTGCCCTAAAGCTAAGGAAAGGAAAAACAAATAGCTAACTTATAGAGATCACAATCCTAGGAGACTTGAGTCTCCCTCGGTTTACTTACAAAAGCCTTAGCAATAGCTTCCAGAAGGGAATGTGAATACAATTAAATGGCTTTATAACCTGCAGCCCATGGACAGATACTTGAAGTGGGCAGAGTGTAATGTTCCTCCAGGAAGTTCCCAACTATCTTAATATTAATGCCTTACTAGAGGGGTAAACAACCTTAACTTGACAATGGTGAGTCCTCTTTAGCATACGAAAGTTCTTTGGAAACCTCCCTTTTTCCTTACTTCCCCCAATCCCATAGTATATAATCAGCCATGCCTCACAACCCTGGTGCAGCAGCTCTTTCTGCCCACGGGTCCTGTCCCCGTGCTTTAATAAACCACCATGTTACACCGAAGACGTTTCAAGAATTCTTTCTTAGTCATTGGCTCTGGACTCTACCCCACTGAACCTCACCTATATTCTAAAACCCCATCAAGATGCTTCCTCCTTGGGGTACACCTTCCATAACCTCCAATGACTGAGGCACTCACTTCACTGGGCAAATTATACAAGCCTTAACAGAAACTTTGCAAACTTCTTGGAATTCTATCAGAATATAAACTTCTGCTGATCCCTTATTGTCTTAATGCTAGTATGACCTGCTACTGAAAGTCTCTAATGTCTTATGCTAAGTGTATCACCAACAGGTTAAAAAAGCCTTCCAGGATCCCAATTCAAAGGATCCTGTTGGTCACAATCTAGAGCCTGGTGACTGGGTATTCTAGAGATGTCATCAGAGAAAGATAGTCCTCAAGCCCTGTTAGAAGGGACTTTACCAGTCTCCAGACCACTAACAACGCTGTAAAAGTAAAAAAAGTATTGAGCCTTGGGTACACGTCTCACAGCTAAAGAAGGCTCCACCTGACACCTGGTCCTTTACAGACACTGGATACCTCTGAATCAAATTAATGAGGAAGAGAAGCAGATGACATCTGAGTAGACTGCTTTCCCAAGACTCAGGACCAGGCCTGTATCTATACTTCTACCATCATCACCATTTTAAATGATTAACACACTATATCCTACCTTTACCATCTTTTTAATATTACAACTTTTCTACCTACTAACCAATCCCTCAATTTCTAAAACCAATCTGGTGCCCCTAAAGGATATATTTTTGTTTGTGGCTATGATCATTAGCCTGGGGCCTACACATACCTTGACAACTAGAGGGAACTTGGTCTTACTTGCTTTTTACGCTGCCCTTTTTCCTGTCCTGCAATTGGTTACAAAATAATCTCAGGGTACTCATAGCCCAGAAAAGAGGGCCTTCGGCATTCTATTACACATTCAAAGCTCCCTCAGAGTATGAGGATGGTTCTTACAGTCATAGTTAATATTGTGACCTCCTAGCTGTATTTTCTGGAGTCAAAGGCAATTATCTTGTCAAAATCCTTTTCTCCTGGGCAGACATAGGCAGCGGGTAGCGGGGGTGGGGGGAATGCTCTAGAAGTTATATGAGAAATCTCAAACTGTAAGTAGAACTGTCTTATCCATTGCTAGAACCATTAGAGCCCAGGTCATAACCTGTATCTTAATTGTTACATAAGCTGTTTATAATGTGCATTTCCTCAAGTAGTTCTGCTACTCAAAATGTCAAAAGAATGGTTGGAACTTAAAAAGTATTAATCAAACCTCCACTTTGACAACAAAAAATTAAACTTTAATTGACCGTAGCCTAAAGTCCCTCTCCCTAAAAGGCCTCCTCCTTCTTTCTCAAATGTGATCCTAGGAATCTCACACAACCAGCTTAGAGATATATAAGAATATTGAAAGTCTCCATTCTGAGAGACATGATAGCCAGAGCAGGGGCTAAATACTATGGCAATGCAATGTGACCAAAACCAAAGGACTGATTATTGATGCTTTCTTGTTAAGAAAGATCTTGATCAAAAAAGGGAAATGTATCAGAGGTTTCAAAACAGAACAATCAAGCCTAGCTAAGAGAGTCTCTTTTAAAATAGGGTCAGGCGGCCATAAGAAAGGGGGAATGATCTACTTTTTGCCAGACCTAAGTCTTCAGCCTGAACTTAACTTTCTTCTCACCGTGACACCTGAATCATTCATATTCTTCACTTTGAAAGAAGCCAGTGTAGTTTAACAAGTTTTGTTCCACCATTTGCACAACTGAAGTAATCCCAGTTAACCTAGTTTTAATTCTTGTTTTGCACAGAAGACCTAAATAAGAACTGCACTTAGAACGTTTTGCCTTTATAACTTTGCTCAATCTGTCTTCCTTAGAACATGAATCAACTTTCTACCTGAATCTGTGTTTCCCAAACTGCAATTCTAATTGCCCAAATAAATGCCTGTTTCCTTAGCTTTTCAGTGAATTCCTTCTCGGACATCACCAAGATGTTGTAATTGCTTCACCTGATGAATTTTCTTCAAAGATATACTCAGCTCAAGGTGGTTGGGTTTGTATTATCATAAAGGATTAATCCCACCCCCTACCATGAGCTGAAAATTATCATCAGACTCCATCACCATTCTGCTCACTAGCAAACCATGGGCTTACAGATTACAAAAGCCAGTAACCCAGTTGCTGCCATATTTTCATGCCAGCCCAATACTAATAGCAAGCAGCAACTGTCCCATCAGGGGGACAGGCAAGGCATCAAAAATCCTCTGGGCTTCAGGCAGTCATTGCAGAACATGCTCTTTAGCTTACAACTTGTCTTTTGTCTGCTCATTGGTCCAGTTCCCCAACTTTGAGGAATTTTTCATTTATTGTTTTGGTTCTAGTGTTGGTAACTTTCCTCCCAATAGCTGGCAAGCACTTTAGCTTAGAATTGCCAAGAAACTCACTCTCCTCCAGAAGAGCATGGCCTAGCAGATTCCTCCACAACCAGCATCTAGTTGGTCCATTCAAATCTTACTTTGAAGAGGGACATTTTTGGTAAGTTTGTCTTTAGAATGACAACATAAAGGATGCCACAAAGTTTCAAAGTGACCCACCCTTTTATTTACAGGACAGTGAGCTCTTACCCTCAACGTGAGATGTTGCTGCTGACTACAAACACATGGAATCTCTGGAGTAATTTCATCAGCCTTCCAGAGGTAAATGCATATTTCCATAATTCCAGAAAATACATCACTATTTATTGATTTATTAACTGTAGAAAATAGTTATTGATATCAGGATATGAAAGATGAGTATGGAGCTCACAGTTACAGTTTCTTCTCAGTTTTTCATATTTACATTTTAGATATTCTATCCTTCCTATTTTAAATGTAAAAATGTATACAAGCCTCTATTTTTTTTACAGTAAGAATATTAATACTTCTCTAACTCCCCTCATCCATATGCCAATCATTTTTAATGACTAAATAAAAAGTGTGCTCTAGTTGACCAAGTAGAATACTGGATTATATTTTCTTCAGTAGGCTTCTAGTACAATAGAGGACTTATTTTATCAGTTACTTAAAAGTATGCTCTTTTTTTGTTTTACTTCATATTTGGACTAATTCCTTCTCATCCAGTTTCCCCACTCCCTCCTTAGGCAACCCTGTTGCTCCACTCCTCTTGCATTACATGTCTTTATCATAGCCTAACTTTAACTTCATAGATGTGGGTTGTGTGCTATACTTTTTCCCTAGGTATCAAACTCCCAGAGTTCATTCTCTTAAGTTTTTTTTTTTTTTTTAATAGAGATCTCATTCTAGGACTTCCCTTTGTTTATTTGGGTGGATCCACGTTTTTAGATCCCAGGACTTCCTGCTCTTCGATTATTTTATTATTTTGTTGAAGAACAACCTCAAGTAATTTCCTCAGAAGAGATGCTAAGAGGCAAACTTTCTGTCTTTTCATGTCTGAAAAGACCACATTTCACCTTCCTATGAATTGAATCTAGGCTTAAATGGTTTTTATGTAATAATGAAAAGTTTAACTTTGCAAAAACTGTAAGGGTCATTAATTAGAATATGTTACTATAGCTTCAAATATATTTAAAAAAAATAAAATATAATGAGATATAATTCCCTATTATAGTGGAAGAGCTCTTTCAGCAAATGGTCAATTAAATAGATAAAAGATAAATTTGAAACTCTGAATTACAAATTATGGAAAACTGCAGGCAACAAGTAAAGAATATATACTTATTTCATGCATAGAAAAGCATATATGACCACAATTATAAGTAAATTATGAAGACCAAATGTCAAATAGATATGGAAATTTGGGAGGGAAAATGAAATAGAAGATCAACCATGTCAAAGGTTGTGTTTTTGAAACTAATGAAAAACAGATTATCTTCTGGAAAGATTGATCAAGAGAAAAAAATTATAAAGAATATCTAGAATGAAAAACAGGATATATTGCATGGTATAGAGAGTGAAAAGTAATGGGAAAATCATCAATTTTATGAGAATATAATGGACAACTTATAATTTTAAGAAAAAAGAAATTGAAAACCTGCACAGATTTCTTAGTATTAAAAACATAGTAATATTTAACTATAAAAGAAATAACTGGCCCAGATGCCTTTGCTAGTTAGTTCTAGCAAATACCCAAAAGTAGTTTCAAATATGTATTTTATATCATACAATTTTGGGATATATCTAAGAATATAAGATTATTAATCAACTAATTAATTGCATTTACATATTAAAGAAAATCTCATGATCACCTCAAATGCTGATAAAGAATTTGATAAAATAGAACAAAACTATTAATAGATGATAGATACTAATTTGATATAGCAGTCTCCTAAAATGGTCCTCAATGATCCCTACCTTTTTTTTTTTAAGATTTATTTGTTTATTTGAGAGAGACAGCACAAGCAGGGGGAGCAGCAGGCAGAATGAGAGGGAGAAGCAGGCTTCCTGCTGAGCAGGGAGCCTGATATAGATAGAGCTTGATCTCTGGACCCCGGGATCATGACCTGAGCCGAAGGCAGATGCTCAACTGACTGAGCCACCCAAGCACCCCTGATCCCTACCTTCTGGTATTCATGCACTTATGTAATTACTTCTTACATTGTATTGGTCTGCAATAAGATAACATTATGTGATTTTGACTCCTGCCTTGCTGTCTCTTGGATTGCTCACTCTAAGGGAAGCCAGCCATTATGTTGTGAGGGCATCCAAGCAACTTAATAGAGATGTCCATGTGGAAAGGATCTAAAGTAGCCATCTAACAAGAACCAACTTGCCAGCCATATGAGTTGGCCATTTTGGAAGCTGATACTCCAACTCCAATCTAGGTGACTAGACTAACTGACATTTTGACCATTCCCATGGCTGACATTTTGAATACATCTTCATGAGATGACCCAACGCCAGAGTCATACTCCTAAGGTACTCCAAGATTCATAACCCATAAGTAATAGGAGATAATATACTTTATTGTTGCTTTGAGACGTTGATTCTTTTTCATTTTAAATAAGAATTTTATTTAAATAAGATGCTTGACTTGAAGGGAAAACTATCTGGAATTCATTTCTTTTAGAATAATTTATCCTTAAAGACAGATTGCCCTACATGTAATAGATATGTACAAAAAAGTTATAAAATTGTCTTTGGTTTTACAATGATAAATGAAAAACATTAAAATTCTCCAGTTGAATAAGGTAGGCAAGGATTTTTATGTTGTTCTTTTTTGTTGTTGTTAAACAGTGAGAGCAAAATAACTTACTGGAATATAAAGATAAGAGCTGAATGAGCATGCCACCAATGGACAAAGAGGGTATTTTCACAGAGCCAGTATTTTTAGGTCATCCCATCTCCTTCTGATGTTGATCAAAACATATCATTGCCTATTTACTTTAAAAGAATGCAATATATGCTTGTGCACATACACAGTTACTTTTTGTACAATAAAGAAATGGGGAAGGGGAAAATGAAATAAGAGAGAAAACTACACTGCAGTAAGTCAGAATGTGGTGGAACCAAATTGTGGTTTTCTAATTGAGAATGTTTTCCTGGTCTGGAGGAAGGGGTTTCTGGAGTAAAGTACCAGGTTCCCTTTTTAGTAGACACCTCCTGTCTGCTGTAGGAACACATCAATTGTATCTCCATCCTCCATTTCCAACTGTGCAGGTGTGTCTCTTTCATTGATTGGCTGCCCATCAAATCGGAATCTGATCAGCCTCATTGACAAACCATGTCATTCATAATAGGCTTTCATTAGTTTACTAAGTAGTGTATGCCTCTTAATCTTAAACTGTACCACAGAACCATCCTGCCCCATCAAATTAATTATGATCACTATTCTCAGTCTGGACTCCTTCTTTGCCTTTTCATAGGCCATGGCAAGTGCTAGAGTATCCTCAACTGCTGCTTCATAAAGAGGTACCAGCTCTGTACCGAAGGAGCACACAAGCAGCCCCAGGAGTGGCAGAAGAAGGTGGTGGCACTAGTATTGAGAAACTAATTTTTAAAGTAACTTGTTATGAAGCAATAGATAAATTAGATACCTGATAAAATGTTTTTATAAAAACTTACAGTATTCTTCATATACAATAATGAAATACTAAAATGCTAAATTTAAATAAAAATAAAATGAGGAATCCTGATATTACTTGTTTTTAACACATATTTAAGAAGTTCTAGCCAAGGGCGCCTGGATGGCTCAGGTGGTTAAGTGTCTGCCTTTGGCTCAGGTCATGATCCTAAGGTCCTGGGATAGAGCCCCATGTCAGGCTCTCTGCTCAACAGGGAGCCTGCTTCTCCCTCTCTCTCTGCTACACACGTTCTCGCTCTCTCTCAAACAACTAAATAAAATCTTAAAAAAAGAAAGTTCTATCTAGCCCATTAAGATGGGGGGGGCAGCTTTTCCTGTGGGAATTATTGGGTTGAGAGGAGTGTAGTCTTCCCCCTTTTCCCCACTATGGTGTAGCAACCATTGATATCAGTTTACTCCAGAAAGGGGAATTATCTGGCAAAAATGTAACTGCCTGCTGCGTTCAAGGCTTCCATTTAACCAGATATTGTGAACTTTGTTCAACTTGTGCAACAAAGACAGCACTGTGCTGCCAATTAGCAGGCCATCAAACCAGGACTGGGTGTTGGGGTATGAAGAGAGTGTGGCTTAAATTCCCAGAATTCAAGATGGTGTGACTCACAGTTCTGCCCAGGGTGCTTTTGGAGATAAGTGTTGTGAAACCCTTTGTTTGCACCAGCCATAACCTCACACCACTGGCACAACACAGAATGAACATAACACAGATGTATTATGTCTTCAGCTCTGCTCTGGCTGCTTTAGCCTTACCTGTGCTGGTCATATCTAAAGGTCATGATATTGAGGAAGTTCCTGAACTTCCTTTGGTGGTTGAAAATGAAGTTGAAAGCTAAGAGATGACTATGGAGTCTACTTTGCTTCTTAAGAAACTTAGGGCCTAGAATGAGATCATCAAGTCCCATGCCTCTCAGCAAACGAAAGCTGCAAAAGCAAAATGAGAAGTGGTCATTGTACACAGAGCAGGGGGCTCTGAATCATCAATAAAAAGGACAAGAGTTGTCAAGGTCTTCAGAAACATCTTGGGAATTACTCTGCTTCATGTAAACAAACTCAACATTTTGAAACTTGCTCCTGGTGGGCACATGGAATGTTTCTACATTTGGAATAAAAGTGCTTTCTCTAAGATAGATGACTTACCCTCAAGAGTAAATACAATCTTCCATGCACACAATTTTCAATACAGACCTTAACAATCTCAAAAATCACAGAGATCTGAAGATCCTCTTAGAACAACACAAAAAGTTTCATCATAGAGTCCTAAAGAAGAATCTACTGAAAAACCTGAGAATGATGTTGAAGCTAAACTCATATTCAAAGACCATAAACTAGAACAACATTCTTCACCAGGCCGAGAATCACAAGCTCCAGGTGGATAAAGCTGCAGTAGCACTAGAAGCCAATTCAGATGAGAAGGGGGTTCTAGCCAAGTAACCAGTAGTAGGGAAAAAAGGGAAGAAGGCTATTGGTGTTAAGAAGCAGAACTCTTTGGTGGGGAAAAAGGTTGCAGCTGCCAAGAACCCAGCCGCTGAAAAGATGCCAGCAGAAAAGACCCACCACAGAAAAAAAGCATGCTGCAAAAACTTAATTTATTCCATAAAGGTCAAATAATTTTGGGCAGCTCATTTTGAATAAAGACCTGATTAAAGAGGTAGTGAAAAACAAAAATGGGAGAAAAAATTATAGATTATGAAATCAGAAAAATTTATAGACAGAAATTTGTCTTGATGGATATGGAAAAGAAAATCTATAGGGGCACCTGGCTGGCTCAGTTGTTAGGCGTCCACCTTTGGCTCAGGTCATGATCCCAGGGTCCTGGGATTGAGCCCCACATCAGACTTCCTGCTCTGTGGGGAGCCTGCTTCCCCTACCCCATTCCCCCTGCTTGTGTTCTCTCTCTCGCTCTGTCAAATAAATAAATAAAAAATCTTTGAAAAAAATCTATAAATGATTACAACTAGTAAAAGAATTTAGTAAGTTAATCAGATAGGAAAACAAAACACTGATGTTGCCAGTTCAAGATTGCAACATAGGAAGATCCTGAATTCACCTCCTCCTCCACTGACACATTGAATCTATGGCTACATGTGGAATAATTTCCTCTGGGAAAAAAAAAAAAAAAAAAAACCTAAAAACTAGCTAACAATTACACATTGAGCATACTAGGAAAAAAAAAAAAAAACCCATCAAAGAAGCTGTGACACAATCCCGTCATAAACCCCACCTACTTTTTTGTTGTTGTTGTTTTGAGAGAGAGAGAGAAAGAGAGAGAGTGGGGGGGGGGGCTGAGGGAAAAGGAGAGAATCTTAAGCAGACTCCACGTTGAGTGCAGAGCCTGATGCAGCACTCAATCTTGTGACCCTGAGATCATGACCTGAGCCAAAATCAAGAGTCAGAGGCTTAACCAACTGAGCCACCCAGGTGCCCCAACCCCCACTTATAGTACAGGAGGGAATTAAAAATCCAGAACTTCTCCCATGGAGTGAAGGATCTGAACCCTACATCAGGCATCCCAATTTTTAAGAGAGCTCCCAAAGCATCTAGCTTTGTAAACAAATAGGGCTTACTTCAATGATGTCCAGGGCATAGTGATCTGAGAAATGGCTCTTAAAGGACATCCACACTTGCGGTCTCTCACCCCAGAGCCCAGTGCTGAAGCAGTTGATCATGCCCACACTTCGTGAAAGCAGCTCATTTGCTAATCATTAAGCATCATCTGATGGGCATGCATCTAAATTAGCATCTACAGGTGTTCAGGGAAAATCTCCAGAGATGAAGGCTGGTGGGCACCATGTATGCACACCATCTTTTTTCCCCCCCAACCCTAGGCTTTCCCCTTAACCCTTACCTCAGAGGGCCATCTTTATGCTTCCCACTGCCTTGCTCCCACCAGCAGTTGCCATCTGAGCACTCTCCCTCTGCCATGCTCCATAGTGCCACTATCTCCCAGAGGAACCCTGGTTTTTATGTCTAGTGCTCTGGTTTTTGTAGCTGCAGCTCAGGGGATACCCAATGATTGTCTGGCTTTAGAAGCCAAGGGGAATTGCATTCCTGGGTCCTAGAGACTAAGTAATTGGAGAGACAGTTCTTGACATGCCATTGTCAAGGCACTGCACAGACAGCAGGATGAAACACCCATGTAGTCTTTTTGTAAAATACTCTAGTTTTCTTACTCAGGAGGTTTAGCCTGAGGAGCAATTCCTTCAAGCCCCAATTTTCATAACTGATTCACCAGGGACAACTCCAGGACACTTGGCTCTGGTGGCCAGTGGGGCTTATGCTTGCAAGCCCAAAGGATTATATGTATTTTCATACTTTATAACCTGCTACCTCAGGTCTGGCTTACATCAGCCTGAATCTAGGTACTGAGATCCACCCCCTGACAAAACAAGACAGAGGAATGTGTCCCAAATGGAAGAACAGGATAAAATCACAGCAAGAGAGATAAACAAAACAGTGATAATATGCCTGAGAAAAAAATTTAAAGTAATGTTCAAAAAGATACTCAACTGGAGAAAAGAGTGGAGGACCCAAGTAACCCTAAAAAAAAGAGAAAATGCAAAAAAAAAAAAACAAAACCAAAACAAAAACCCAAAACAAAAAAAAAGAACTAATGATAAAGAACTCAGTAACTGAAATTAAAAATACTGTAGGGGCACCTGGGTGGCTCCTTCGATTAAGCATCCCACTCTTGGTTTTGGCTCAGGTGGTGATCTCGCAGTTGTGAGACTGAGCTGTGAGTCAGGCTCTGAGCTCAGTGCAGAATCTGCTTTGTCCTTTTTCTCCTTCTGCCTCTCCCTGCTTGCACTCTCTCTCTAAAATGAATAAATAAAATCTTTAATAGAAAAATTGTAAATGGAATAAAAAGGAGACTAGAGAAAACAGAAAAACAGATCAGCAACCTGAAGAAGAGTAAATAAAAGCAATCAAGCAGAACGGGAGAGAAAAAAATTTAAAAAATGAGAATAGACTTAAGGGAACTCAGTAATAATATTCACATTATAGGGATCCCAGAAAAGAAAAGGAGGAAGAAATAAATAGGTGAAAACGTCCTGAATCTGAGGAAGAAACAGATATCCATAGCCCCTCTAAGACACAAAGTAATTGAAATGGCAAATATTAGTGATAAAGAGAATTTGTAAAGCAGCAAGAGAAAACAGTTACATACAAGGGAAACCCTATAAAAATATCAGTGGATTTTTTCAGCAGAAACTTTGCAGGCCAGAAGAGAGTGACAGGATATATTCAAAGTGCTGAAAGGGAAAAACCTGAAGGCAAGAATACTCTATCCAACAAGATTATCACCCAGACTAGAAGGAGAGATAAAGAGTTTCATAGAAAAATAAAAGTTGAAGGAATTCTTCATCACTAAAATAGCCTTATAAAATATGTCAAAGGGATTCTTTGAGTATAAGTGAAAGATCATAAGCAGGACTAAGAAAAACAGGAAGCATAAAAGCAATAAAATTAAGTATATCTAAAAAAATCAGTAAAGGGATTCACAAAATAGAAGATACAAAGTATGACTAAATATACTTAAAATGTGGGTTGAGGGAGAGAAATAAAAATTCAGTGCTTTTAGAATGGGTCCAAACTTAAATGACCATCAACTTGATACAGACTGCTATATGCATAAGATGTTATATATAAACCTAACAGCAACCACAAATTAAAAACTGGTCATAGATACGCAAAAAATATACAGAAAAAAACCCAAGCATGTCACTAATGAAAGCCAGCAAACCATGAGAGGAGGGAGCAAGAAATGGAAAGAACTACAAAAACAACCATAAAACAAGTAACAAAATGGCAGTAAGTACATTCCTATCACTAATTTGAATGTAAATGAACTAAATACTCCAATCAAAAGACATAGGAGGAGGGGATAAATTAAAAAAAAAAAAGACAAGACCCATCTATATGCTGCTTACAAAAGATTTATTTCAAACCTAAAGACACATGAAGATTGAAAGTGAAGGGATGGAAAAGCATTTATCATGCCTATGGGAGTGAAAAGTAAGCCAGGGTAGCAATTCTTGTATAGGGCAAAATAGACTTTGAAACAAAAACTGTATCAAGAGACAAAGAAGGAAACTATATAATCATAAAGGAAACATTCCAATGTAAAGATAATAGCAATTGTAAAAATTTATCCACCCAATATGGGAGCACCCAAATACATAAAGCAGCTATTAACAAACATAAAGGAAGTAATCAATAGTGATAAATAGGGGACTTTAACACCCCACTTACATCAATGAATAGATATACCAAACAGAAAATCAAAAAAGGAGACAGTAGCTTTGAATACCATATTTTACCAGATACATCTAACAAATATATTCAGAATATTCCATCCTGAAACAGCAGAATACATTCTTTTCAAGGACACATGGAATATTTGCCAGAATAGATCACATATTAACCCACAAAACAAGCAAAAAGTTCAGTCATACAATGCAACTTTTTTGACCACAATGCTATGAAACTAGAAATCAACCACAAGAAAAATTCTGGAAAAAACACAAATACATGGAGGAGTGCCTGGGTGGCTCAGTCATTAAGCATCTGCCTTCGGCTCAGGTCATGATCCCAGGGTCCTGGGATCGAGCCCTACATTGGGCTCCCTGCTTGATGGGAAGCCTGCTTCTCCCTCTCCCTCTGCCCTTGCGTTCCCTTTCTCACTGTGTCTCTCTGTCAAATAAATAAACAAAATCTTTAAACAAAACAAAACAAACAAACCCCCCAAAATACATGGAAGTTAAATACCATGCTACTAACCAATGACTAAGGCAACCAAGAAATCAAAGAGGAAATTAAAAAAAAAATACATAGAGACAAATGAAAATACAATGGTCCAAAATCTTTGGAATGCAGAAAAGGTGGTTCTAAGAGGGAGATTTATAGCAAAACAGGCCTACTTCAAGAAGAAAAACCTCAAATGAACAACCTAACCTTACATCTGAAGGAGCTAAAAAAGGAAGAACAAACAAAATGCCAAACCAGTAGAAGGAAAGAAATAATAAAGATTAGAGAAGGAACAAATGAAATAGAAAACAAAACTAATAAAACATATCAATGAAACCATTGGTTCATTGAAAAGATCAAGAAAATTAGTCCAACATGAAAGAAAGAAAAGAAAGAACTCAGTATCAGAAATGAAAAACAAGAAATAATACCTAGAAGAAACATGTAACCTCCCAAAACAGAAACAGGAAGAAATAGAAAATTTGAACAGACCAACTATCAGCAATGAAGTTGAATCAGTAATCAAGAAACTCCCAACAAAGAGAAGTTCAGGACCAGACAACTTCACAGGTAAGTTCTACCAAACATTTAAAGAGTGAATACCTATCATTATCAAATTATCAAAAATTAAAAGGGAATGAAAGCTTTCAAATTCATCCTATGAGACCATTAATACCCTGATACCAAAACCAGATAAAAACACTACAATAAAAGAGAACTATAGGACAATATCTCTGATGAACACAGATGCAAAAATCCTCAACAAAATATTAGCAAACTGAATCCAACAATATATTTAAAAAATCATTCACCATGATCAAATGGAATTTATTCCTAGGATGCAAGTGTGGTTCAACATTTGCAAATCAATAAGAATAATACATCTCATCAATGAGAAAGATAAAACCATATGATCATTTAAATGGATGCAGAAAGAGCACGTGACCAAGTACAACACCCATTCATGATAAAAACTCTCAACAAAGTAGGTTCAGAGGGATCATACCTTAACATTTTAAAGACCATATATGAAAAACCCTCAAGTAACATCATACTCAATGGTGAAAAACTGAGAGGTTTTTCCCTAAGATCAGGAATAACACAAAGAAGTCCACTCTCACCACTTTTATTCAGCATAGTACTGGAAGTCCTAGCCACAGCAATCACACAAGAAGAAGTAAAAGGGACCCAAATTAGTTGGAAGTAAAACCTTCAGTATTTGCAGATGACATGATACTATATATAGAAACCTCTAAAAATTCACCAAAAATCTTCTAAAACTGATAAATTCAGGAAGGTCATAGGATACAAAATCAATACACAAAAATTTTTTGCATTTCTATACACTAATAATGAAGTAGCAGAAAGGGAAATTAAGAAAACAATTCCATTTATAATTGTACCAAAAAGAGTAAAATATATAGAAATAAACTTAATCAAGGAGGTGAAAGACATATACTCTGGAAACTATAAAATACTGATGAAAGAAATTGAAGATAACACAAACAAATGGAAAGATATTCCATGTCCATGAATTGGGAGAATAGATACTGTTAAAACGTTTATGCTACCAAAAGCAATTCACAAGTTTAATGCAATCCCTATCAAAATACCAACAATGCTTATAAAACTAGAATAAATAACCCTTAAATTTTTATGGAATCAAAAAAGATCCTGAATAGCAATCTTGAAATCTTGAAAAAGAAGCAATCTTGAAAAAGAAGGCCAAAACTGAAGGGATCACAATCCCAGTTTTCAAAGCTGTACTACAAAGCTGTAGTAGTTAAGATAGTATGGTACTATCACAAAAATAAACACACAGATCAGTGGAACAGAATAGAAAACTCAGAAGTAAACTCACAATTATATGGTCAATTAATCTTTGACAAAAGAGTAAAGAATATCTATTGGGAAAGACAGTCTCTTCAACAAATGGTGCTGGGAAAACTGGACAGCCACATGCAAAATAATGAAACTAGACCACTTTCTCATGCTATGCCTAAAAATAAACTCAAAAGCGAATATGGACCTAAATGTGAGACATCAAACCATAAAAAATCCTAGAAGAAAGCATAAACAGTAATTCCTCTGACATTGGCCAAAACAACATTTTTCTAGATAGGTCTACTAATCAAGGGGAAAAAAGCAAAATTAAACTATTGGGACTACATCAAAATAAAAAGCTTCTGCACAGCAAAGGAAACAGTCAACAAAACAAAAAGATAACCTACTGAATGGGAGAAAATATTTGCAAATAATATATCTGATAAGGAGTTAGTATGGAAAATATATAAAGAACTTATACAACCAAGCACCAACACAGCCCCCAAATAATACAATTAAAAAATCAGCAGAGAACATGAACAAACATACAGATGGCCAACAGAAGCATGAAAAGATACTCAGTATCACTCATCATCAGGGAAATTCAAATCAAAACCACAAGGAGATATCAACTCACACCTGTCAGAATGGTTAAAATTAAAAACACAAGAAAATAACAATCGTTGGCAGGAATGCAGAAGAAAAGGAACCCTCATGCACTGTTGGTGGGAATGCAACCTGTTGCGGTCACTGGAAAACAGTATGGATATTCCTCAAAAACTAAAAATAAAATTATCATATGATCCAGTAATTCCACTACTATTTACCCAAAGGATACAAAAACACTAATTTGTAAAGATATATGCATCCCTATGTTTCTAGCAGCATTATCTACAATAGCCAAATTATGGAAGCAACCCAAGTGTCCATGGATAGATGAATGGATAAGAAGATGGGGTATATGATTTATAACTCAGCCATAAAAAAGAATGACATCTTGCTGTTTGCAACCACATGGATGTATCAAGAAGGTATAATGCTAAGTGAAGTAAGTCAGAAAAAGACAAATAGCATATGATTTCACTCATGTGGAATTTAAGAAACAAAATGAAGAAAGAAAGAGACAGACTCATAAATATAGACAACTGGTTGTTATCAGAGGTGTGGTCAGTTGGGGGATGGGTGAAATAGGTGAAGGGGATTAAGAGCAGGTTTATTGTGATGAGCAATGAGTAATGCATAAAATATCTGAATCACATTTTACAACTGAAACTAGTATAATACTGTATGATAATTTATTGGAATAAACAAAAATAAACAGGCCACTTGGACAAACACAATGGTTTTAATGACAACCAAGAGCTAGGGCAAGATTAAAAAAACAAGTTTTATTTTTGACACAAGACCACTTCTTCAAGACTGGAAAAATTGCCTGTTTCATTTAATGCACAGAAACCACAGAGTCAAGCAAAATGAAGAAAAAGAATATGTTCCAAAGGAAAAAACAATATAAAACCTCAGAAAAAAAAACTTTAATGAAATAAAAATAATAACTTACCTGATATAGAGTTCAAAGTCATGGTTAAAAGATGCTCACTGAGCTTGGAAGAAAAATAGATAAGCACAATGAGAACTTCAACAAAGAGACATAATAAAATCATATAGAGTACCAAATAGAAGTTACAGAGGTAATAAAATAATGGAACTGAAAAATATAATAAAGTGGTCTGACAGCAGACCAGAAGAAGTGTTAGTGAACTCAAATACAAGGCAGTGGAAATCTCCCAATTAGAGCAGGAAAAAAAAAAAAGGTAATGACAGCTTAAAAGACTAAGACATCAATTGGGCTAGCACTCACATTATAAGGGACTGAGAAGAAGAGACACAGAGAAAGGGCAAAAATTTATTTGAAGAAATAAAGGCTGAAAACTTCACTAACCTGGAGAAGAAAACCAATATCTAGATCCAGAAATCCCAGGGGGGTTTCAAGTAAGAGATACCCAAAGACACTCCTTCTAATACACATTATAATTAAAACGTCAAAAGATTAAGAGAAGAGAATCTTAAAAAAAAAAAAGGGGGGGTGGCAAATAGAAAAACAGCTCGTTACATCCAAGGGAAGCTCCGTAAATATCATTAGGAGATTTTTCTAGCAGAAATTTTGCAGACCAGGGCGCCTGGGTGGCTCAGTTGGTTAAGCGACTGCCTTCGGCTCAGGTCATGATCCTGGAGTCCCAGGATCGAGTCCCGCATCGGGCTCCCTGCTCGGCAGGGAGTCTGCTTTGCCCTCTGACCCTATCCCCTCTCATGTGTTCTCTCTCATTCTCTCTCTCTCAAAATAAATAAATAAAATATTTAAAAAAAAAAAAATTTTGCAGACCAGAAGAGAGTAGCAAGATATACTCAAAGTGCTCAAAGAAAAAAATTCTAACCAAGAATACATCATACAGCAATATTATCATTCATAATTCAAGGAGATATAAAGAACTTTACAGGTAAGTGAAAACTGAAGGCGTTCATCAACACTGAGCTAGCCTTACAAGGAATTTTAAAGCAACTTCTTTAAGTTGAAAAGAACGTGTGCTAATGAGTAACAGGAAAACATATATATAATCTCACCTGGTAAAAGTAAATATATAGTAAAAGTAGAGTATTAATCATTTAAAAAGCTGGTAAGAAGGAGTTAAAAGACAGAAGTAAAAATAACTTTACGGTAATAATATGAGGGATGCAAATATAAAAAAGATATAAAATGTGACCTCAAAAACATAAAATGTAGAGAAGAGTAAACATATACAGCTTTAGAATATGTTCAAACTTACATAGTTATCTACTCAAAACCCAAAGCAAAAACCAATATGCAAAAGAGAAAGAAAAAGATCTCTAAGTACACCATTAAAGAAAGTCATCAAACCACAAAGGAAGAGACAAAAGAAGGGAAAAAAGAGGAACTACAAATCAGCAAGAAAACAATGAACAAAATGGCAGTAAGTACATACTTATTAAATTTCAATGAATTAAATTCTCCAATTTAAAAGGTAAAGAGTGGCTGAATGGATAGAAAAACAGGACTAATTATATAGTGCTTATAAGAGATACACTTCAGATATAAGGACACACAAACTAAGTAAAGGGATGAGAACCATATATTCCATGTAAATGGAAACAAACAGCTGGTGTATCTGCAATGATCACAGACAAAATAAATTTTTTTAAAGATTTTATTTATTTGACAGAGAGAGACACAGCGAGAGAGGGAACACAAGCAGGGGGAGCGGGAGAGGGAGAAGCAGGCTTCCGGCAGAACAGGGAGCCCGATGTGGGGCTCGATCCCAGGACCCTGGGATCATGACCTGAGCCAAAGGCAGACGCTTAACGACTGAGCCACCCAGGCGCCCCCAAAATAAATTTTAAACAGACTAATCAGAGACAAAGAATGTCATTTCATAATAACAAAGGGGCTATCCAACAGGAATATAATGTTAGTAGCACCAAAATATATAAAGTAAATATCAATAGATATAAAGAGAGTAGCAATGCTATATTAGTTGATTTTAATACTCCACTTATATCAATAAATAAATCATCCAGACAGAAAATCAATAAGAAAACATTGGCCTTACATAACAAATCTGAACTGAACATATGTAGATCATTCCATTCACAAGTAACAAAATACACATTCTTCTCAATTGCACATGAAACCTTCTCCAGGATAGATCATATTTTAGGTCACAAAACAAGTCTTGATAAACTTAAGAAAACAGAAATCCTATCAAGCATTTTTTCCAACCATAATGATATGAAAGTAGACATCAAAATACAAGAAGAAAACTGTAAACCTCCTAAGTATGTGGAGCTTAAACAACATGCTGCTGAACAACTAATGGGTCAAAGAAGACATCAAAAGAAATATAAAAAAATATCTTGAGACAAATGATAATGGAAAACAACATAGCACAACTCTTGGCATGCAGCAAAAGCAGTTTTAAGAGGGAAGTTCATGGTGATAAATGCCTAGCTGGAGAAACAAGAAATACGTTAAACAGCCTAACTTTATACCTTGCAGAAGTAGAAAAGGAAGAAAAAACAAAGCCAAAAGTAGTAGAAAAGAGAAAATAATAAAGACAGAGCAAAAATAAAATAAGAGCTGGTCATTGGAAAGATAAAATTGATAAACCTTAGGTAGACACAACAAGAAAAAAAAAAGATGTTTACTGTAGCATTATTTACACTAAGCAGGTATGGAAATCACCTAAGTGCCAATGAATAGATAAATGGATAAAGGAAATGTGGTATATGTATACAATGGAGTGTTATTCAGCCATAAAAATAATGGAATCTTGCCATTTGCAGCAACATGGATGGGCCTAAAGGACATTATGCTAAGTGAAATAAGTCAGAGAAAGAAAAATACCTTATATCTCAGTTACATGTAAAATATTAATTTGAAAAACCTCACAAATATAGAGAAGAGATTGGTAGTTGCCAGAAGCAAGGGTTGGGTGGTAGGGACATGGGTGAAGGGGTTCAAAAAGTACCAACCTCCAGTATAAAATAAGTAAGTCATGGGGAGTTCTGGGAAGATGGTAAAATGGGAGGATCCTGAAATCACCTTGTCCCACGGACACACTGAGATAACAGCCACATCAGTGCAAGTAAGTTGAAAAGGACCCGAAGACTGGCAGAACAGACTTTCCACAGTTAATTCTAAAGAGGAGGCCACATCAAAAACAGTAGGAGTGCCACAGACATGGTTGGAAATCAGACCCTCAAGGAGACTACCCACAAATAGCAGGGACACCACAAGCATGAGAAGTGAGAGGATTAGACCCCATACCAGGTACTGCAGGCATGGGGGACCTGCACTGAGAGGACAGTGCCCATATCATTTGGCTTTGAAAACCAGCGGGTCTTAACTTCAGAAGTTTTTACAATCAGCGGGGCCTAACTGCTGGTACTTATAAACTCAGCAGGCTTAGCTCCGGGAGAGCCTGAAGAAAATAAGAAACCGAATTCCCATCCTTAGAGAGACAGGGTAATAAATAACCCAGCTGAGATATAGCATCAAAGCAGCTGTTTGAAGAGTGCCCAGGGTTGAAGCAGATTGATTTACTAATTTCAAAACATGCTCTGGAGAGGCAGGGATTATTAGGAGACTTCTCTAAGAACAGAAATGCTAGTGGGCACCACTTCTTTGCCCCCACCACCTATATCCCAGATAGTAGGACACTTGAGGGAACTAGTGCAAACACTCTCCACCTATCTTGTTAGCACTGTTGCCCCACCCCTGAGGATCTGTCCCATCCAATGTGTCCCCTTGACAAACATCACTCCAAAGTGGCTCCTGCCCAACACATCTTGCAAGCAACCCCAGGAGAGACTGGCACCACTCCAAAGTGTGTTCTGCCTTGGGGAGAGGGGAAAATAACCACACACATCAGTGCACCTGCAGTCCCAGCAGTTGAACTTTATAGCTAGCAGTGCAGAGTCCCCTGCCAATCAGTCCTGGACTGGAAGCAGGCATATTTTCTGACTGAAAGCTCCACCCACCAATGAAAGCCTCTCAAGGGACAACACAGGGAGAAGGCCCTGCTCGTTGGTGCTACTGCAGCCCTGGCAGATGGGCTGAGAGCAGGCATCTGGTCTCACTGCTGACACTACCTAACTCTAAGCCTGTCCTGTCCCTAGACTGGCCCTATAACAGCACAGGGGCAAAAACCTTACCTAGTTTGCCCACAACAGGCAAAGTGTGCAATCACAACTGACTGGACTGAAGGCAAATGCAGCTCAACCATAACAGAAAAGCATATGCAACCCACATAGGAGACACCCCTGAAGCACCTGGCTCTGGTGAACTGAGGCTATTGCACTCCAGCTATTATATAGCTGCATTTCCTAATACATAGAAACAACACAGAGGCTAGAGAAATTGAGGAAATAGAGGAATATGTCCCAAATGAAAGAACAGGACAAAATTACAGCAAATAAATGGGGATAAGCAATATTCCTAATAAATAATTCAAAGTAATGATCATACTTACTGAAGAGTGGAGGATCTCAGTAATACTTTCAACAAAGAGAAAATACAAACACCAGAGATGAGGAATTCAGTAACTGAAATAAAAAAAATACACTACAGAAAATAAAGAGCAGCTAAGAGAAGGCTGAAGAATGGATCAGGGATCTGGAAGACAGGGTAAACAAAGGATGTGTAAGACCTTTCTGTAGGATAATTATTTAGTTAGAGGCAAAAGAGTAAATTTAAATAAATGGGAGTGTTCTTTAGTACACTAAATAAGGCCATTGATTGGAAAGAAATGTGATTCTTAGATATGAGACAGGGCGTTTGAATAGACAAAAAAGCCTGGGAACTTTAAATTACCCTGGAATTCCTTTGCCAGTAAAGACAGCTCCACTCCCCCTTAAGGGAATTTTCTCCATGCATTAAAAACTTCTGAAAGTTCTATCACAGAAGATGTCAACTCACCTCAGGATCCATTACCATCACTACTTATTTCCTGTACACTCATAAGAGAATTAGATACCAGTGTGAAGTACAGACTGGTGAAAAAAATGAAAATATTCACCAAATTTGTTTAGGTAGGAATCTCAGGAACATTCATGTGAGTAGATTCTAGTGATAGTTTGACCCAAAGTGGAAAGTAGGAGACTTAATTAACCCAAGTTTATTACCATGGATACAGTCACCTAGAATTTATGGTTTAATGTGTTACATTGAACATCTAAGGAATCCTATTAATAGACATCTAGGTTGGCTAATTTAAGCCTGGAGTCAATGGTAGATTAAATGTGCTCCAGAAGAAGAGGGCAAAAGCTCAAGGAGATGAAGAGTTTGAATGGAACTTCTTTGAACTTGCTCAGTCACTCATTAACTTTGCTTTTATGAAAGTCTCAGAGCATACTGCCTTTACCAGGGCGTTAAGAAATGCACTGGTAAACTGGGAAAGTAATTTCACCGAAATGGTAACAGAGGTCATTCCTTACTTCACTCCCCCTCACAACAACTATTTATGGATGCCCTATGAAAATCCTGGAAGCATGGGGGTGAGGCTGAAGCAACCTTTCCTTCCCGTACCATGGAGACAGAGAAAGAATGCATTACAAGGTTAAGTGGAGAGGCTACACACTAACCACATCACCTCTCACCAAATGAAGAGGGCTCCCCTGAGCCTACAGTTCCTCCAGTGGTAAAAAGGAGCCCAGGGTGGACATCTAGCTCCCCCACCATTGTGGGTTGCTTGTTGGGAGTCCCACTCTGGTCTCTCCTCATGGAGATCATGGAGGAATCTGCAGGCCTTGACTACTAGGAATTGAATTGTGATGGAGAAGGGGAGAGGGGCTTATAGTAACCAACACTTGGAACAGGATACTGCTTACTCAAATGCACAGATACCAATATAAAGAATCAAGGATCATTCGAAAGGAGGTAAATATGATGCCAAAGGACACTAATAAAGCTCCGATCACTGATCCTAAAGAAATGGTGATCTATGAACTGTCAGATGGAGAATTCAGAATAATTCTCTTAAAAAAGTTTAGTGAACTTTAAGAACACACACAGACAACTAAACAGAATTAGGAAAACAACACATGAACAAAATGAGAAGTTAGACAAATAGCAATAGAAAAAGGAAAAAATTTCTTTTTAAAACATACCTATATGAGGTGCTGGATATTAACCTACTGTGGTAACCATTTTGCAATATATGTAAGTCATTATGCTGTATGCTTTAAACTTATATAGTTCTGTATGTCAATTACGTCTCAATAAAACTGAAAGAAAATTTTTAAAAATGCATTGAAGAGAGAGCTCTAGTTTCCATAATAAGTTCTGTGGTGGCTGACTTCCGTAGCCCAGAGATAATGGTGAATAATACTGCAACGGAATTAGGTTCCCTGATTTTAAAGAGAATAATAAGATTCTACACAGGAAAGTTCAGGCTGCTGCACTTAAAAATCAGCAATGGAAATTGGGAACAATTTTCACAAAAATTCACAGGGACAGAGTGGTAATCAGAATATTTTAATCCATACGGATCTGTGGTGATTGTTAATTGACCACAGGGTCCCTAGAAATAGATTGGAAGGATTTTATGGCACTGCTTTACATACATAGAAAGACAAATTCTGGATCCTGGCACAGATCTGGCTAACTATATTAGAGAACTGTGATCTCATACACAATACACAGACAGGCTAATTTAGGGACCTAGAGCCCCTTGATAGGAAAGGAGATCTATAATGTAACTAGTACAATATACTAGAAATCATAGCTCAAGTCTTCCCAAGGGATACCTGTGGCCATTTTACATCATCTTTTTGCATTATAGAAATGGAAACACACATACATAATTCTGGACTTTGGGACATAATTAGGTACTAGCTATTCACTGATGCAAATCCCTAGGTACTGAAAACATTACTACGTTTCACAAATCAAAGAGGGGCATTATGAAGGTCAGGTGATAGATAAACTTCTGACCCCAATCCATTATGTTATGTCCAGGGAAGGCCCGTACACATCCTGTGTTGGATTTACCCTGTCAAGAATTAAGACTTAGTTTAATAAGAAAAGAGAACAGTGGTTTTCAAACCTTACCATACACCTGGAAGATTAGCTAATACAGATGGCAGGGCACCCCCTGCCACCACCAAAGTCACTGCCTCTAGGTCTCTGATGGAGCCCACTAGTCTACACATCTAAGTTTGTAAGTGATAGTGATGCTTCTAGTCTGGGGATACTTTGAGAACCCTATCTACCATAATATCCCTTGTTCTATGGTTCAGGTAAACAATTGGGTGTTTTTCTAACTTAGTGGTTCTCAAGATATCTTCTGATACATGGAATGAGAGACCTTTATTCCCTTTTATCTTATTTGAATGGTACAAAAGCCAGAGGTCTTCTAGTATACATCAGCACAAACTTAATTAGGTAGTGGTATTAATTACAGCTGTCTTTCTGGATGTGTTTTTTTTTCTGGAGCAAAACAACACAGTCCTTGGCACACAGTGTACAGATATTAACTTGGCAAGTTTTTCCCTTATTGGTATGAGCAAAGTTAGTTAGAAACTGTTTATCTTTACATATTGGCAATGGTATACTATTATGATCTTGTCACTGGATCATATTAACCCTTCTATTCTCAATCCATTATATGTTCCAAAGAGAGCTTGATTTTCCTGGTAGCCCACAAAACGTTAAGCTAGTTCATTATACTGATAACCTTCCTTCATTGCACTTAAAGAGTACGAAGTAATACGTGTGTGCGTGTGTGCCAGAGAGTAGGCAATACCTATGAACACTCTGAGGCCAGCCATGTTGAAATTTCTGGACCCACTGATCTGTAGCATGTTGGGCTAGCTCCTATAAAGTAAAAAAGAAACTGCTATACTTTGACCTGCTCATCAATGAAAAAAGAGATCCAGTTGGGGTGATGCTCTGGATTTGTGGCTATCATTTATTAAGGCACACTGTTTCAAGGTGTTTCTTGGGTTAAATGGAAGACTCCTGATTTGGGTGGGGCCCTGCAGTACAGACAAGCTGCACTGTCACTGGGACTTGTGACCTATAGACATACTGTTTTGGAAACAACTGTGCTAGAGAGATGCTTAATGAAACATCTAGCAAGCCCCCATAGAAGAACCGCAGTGCAGACCCTGAGAACTCTGGAGTTCAGTTGTGTTCTCTTTGCACTCTTCAACTAACAACTATACTCCATTTGAAAAGCAGCCCCTGGTTTGCTACTGGGCACTAGGAGAAACTGAACACACGACTGCGGGGCACTAAGTATTTACTCAATCTAAATCGCTTGCTATGTACTTGTTATATACTTGGTGTTATATAATTTACCAAATCATAGGACTGGAACATTTTCAGCAGTGATTGTACTATAAAGTGGAAATAGCATGCAATCCAGCACTAGCAGATCCAGAATGTATGGGTTAAAATGCACAAAGTGGTTGAGATTTCAGCGTCTACCCCTGCTGCTTCACTGTCACTTCTTCATCCTGGTTACGGCCCCATAGAAAGTGCTGTGAAATGAGTTAATGAAAAGGAAAAGAAGGAAAGATCTGGATTATGAATAAATCAACGCAGCGTTCTCTCACTAGGTGGAAATGGAGAAAAGAGAAAGACAGTGGTGATGGGTATCTTCCCAGTAAGCTCGTTGTTCACTTACATAAGATAGAGATGACCCGTGGTAAAAACTGACACTAATTCATAGGTGATACTATATGCTGGCTGCTGGTAAATCAGGGACTTAAAATTGGAAAACTGGTGACAACAGGGTCTGAGTGAAGTAAGTTGATGAATATCTTGGCCCAGAATATAAAAATATTCATATTCTACATAAATGCCTATCAAGAATATCTGCAACAGTAGACACTCTTAATAATTAATGCATAAGGTCCATTCTCTGATGTCAGCCTCTTTCCCCAGGCACTCTGGTGTTTGCTCCATGAGCTCATATATAATGAGGCCCTGATAACAGGGCTGGAGACTATGCATAGCTCAACAGCCAGTACTTTCTCTTGCAAAAGCTTAGCTCCGTATCATTATTGAGTGCAAAACCTGCTAACAACAGAGACCAATATTGAGACCAAAATGTCACCAGTTTCAAAGAAACCAGCTAGCCACCAGATGGCTGATTGTTTATATATTTTTAAAGATTTTATTCTTATTTATATATTTGAGAGAGACAGATAGGGACAGAGATAGCAAGAGAGAGAAGTGGGGTGGAGAAGGAGAAGCTCATAACCTGGGATCATGACCTGAGCCAAAGGCTTAACCGACTGATCCACCCAGATGGCCTGGACTCCAGGCTGATTGTTTATAGAGGGGAAAAAGGACTTGATCTCACAAAGATAGAGATATACTCTGGGGTAGGATTTACTATCAATTACCTTTTCCAGTACCTCTACTAATGGACTTACAGAATTATCAGCATTTGTAAGGTATTCCACACATTATCACCTGGGACTAGAGAACTCATTTCACACACATTAAATGTCACAATAGGCTCATTAAATTCAGAAGTCTCACCACATGATCCTATATCCCATAAGAAGCTGACTCAGTTGAAGGTGGAATTACTAACGGATGGCAACATTTGGGAGATTTCTTCAAGGTCAAAAGGAGCCCGTTTAAGTTGTCCACCAGCGATCGTCTCCCCCATGAATGGGTTGTAAAATAAAGTGTTGGGGTATGTCTTGGTCTGTTTGGGCTACTGTAACACAATAACATATACTGCATGGCTTATAAACAACAGGTATTTCTTACAATTCTGGGAACCGTATGAACTTACAGTTCTGGGAAGTCCAAGATAAAGGCACTAGCAAATTCTGTGTCTGGTAAGAGCGCACTTCCTTGGTAAGCTTGCCTTTTTTTTTTTTTTTTTTTTGAGTACAGCTGACAATGTTACGTTAGTTTCAGGAGTATAACAGTGATTCAACAACTCTATGCAACTCTCTGCTCACCCCAAGTGTAGCTCCCATCTATCATCATACAACACTATTATAATACCATTGACTATATTCCCTATGCTGTACCTTTCATCCCCTAGATAGCTAGATTTTCACTTTGATCTCAACATGAGAGGAATGGATGGGAGATCTCTAGGGCCTCTTTTATAGGGGCATTAATGCTATTTATGAGAGCTCTACCCTCATGACCTAACCTCTCCCAAAGGCCCCATCTCCAAATACCATTGCCTTGGGGATTAGGTTTCAACATATGAATTTTGGGCAGATAAATGTTCAGTCCATTGCAGGATAGGATTAATTACTCTTAGATTTCACCAAATCACCTAACACATTTTTTATTCCTGTTCATAGCAGCTGGGGATTAGTATGTTTGGAGGTCTTATAAGGAGCCCTCAATTTATTGACCCAATATATTATTGCTTAAAATTCAGGTTCTTTCTAGTTATAAACTTCTGTAAGTTAAATTTTAGTGAAGATTCTTGTGCAAGATGTGCATCGACAATAGAGAGTTGCTGGTTCATATCATCAAAACTTGGTATTAGAGACTAGCAGTTTTCCAAAGTGGTTTTCACATTAGACTCTCAATACAAGAGTTCTAGTTACTCTACATCCTTACAAATCCTTGGAGTTTAACATTAGCTGGTTTGCATGTATGGTGGTGTTATTAAAGTCTCATTGTGAAGGTATTTGTATTACAGTCATGGCACTGAGAACCTTTTCATATGCTTATTGACCATATGGATATCTCATTTTTGAAGTGTTTGCCCAAATAATTTGGTTATTTTTGGGGAAAAAAAGCACTTTAATGATTTGTAGACTTTAATATGTTCTGGATATAAATCCTTTGTCAGATACAGATTTTGTAAATATATTTTCCAAGTCTGTGATTTATCTTTTTACTTCCTTATCTTTTGGTGTGTAGAAGATTTTAAAGTCAAATTGTTTTTATCCTTAGCACTTTTGTTCTAATTAAGAAATATTTGCCTGTGCCATATTTATCTGTTTCCTTTTAGAAGCTTAAAATATTATCTTTGACATTTAGGCTTATGATCCACTTAGTATTAATTTTGTACAAGGGGTAAGGTGTGTGGGGGGGTCAATGGTAACTAATTTTATAAACATTTTTTTTTTTTCCATTTGGATATCTAATTTCTCCAGCAATATTTGTTGTGATGATTAATTTTATGTGTCAACCTGACTGGGTAAGGGGAAGCCCAGCTAGCTGGTAAAACATTATTTCTGAGTGTACCTGTGAGGATGTATTTGTAAAAGATTATTCAGTCTACTGAATCAAAATACTAAAGATATCCACCCATGGAGCTCCTTGGCGGCTCAGTTGGTTAAGCATCAGGCTCTTGATTGCAGCTCGGGTCATGATTTCAGTGTTGTTAGATGGGGCCCCACATTAGGCCCGTGATGGGTGTGGAGCCTACTTAAAATTTTCTCCACCCACCCCACCCTTCCCCCTCCCCTAAAAAAAGAAAAAAAAAAAAAGACATCCACCCTCACCAATGTGGGTGGGCATCATCCAATATACTGAAGGTCTGAATAGAACAAAAAAGTGAAGGAAGAGTTAATTCTTTCTCTTATCTTGAGCTGAGACATCCATCTTTTCCTGCCCTCTAACCTGTGGAGCTCCTGGTTCTTGGGCCTTTAGACTTTGGGACTTACACAAACACCTACCTTTAGACTATATTATGTCACTGGCTTTCTTGGTACTCCAACTTTCAGAGGAAGCATATTGTGAAACTTAAGACACCATAACTGCATGAGATAATTCCTATAATAAATTTCCTTTATCTACACTAATATCTATATATATTCAATTGGTTCTGTTTCTCTGGGGAACCCGAATAAATTTTTTTTTAATTGAATAAACCTCCCCTTATTGAACTGCATTGGTACCTCCATCAAAATCAAGTGATTATATATAGGGGTTTATTTCTAGACTTTTTGTTGTTGTTCCACGACTCTATTTGCTCACTTGTATGCTAATATTTCATTGGTTCAATTAATGTAGTTTTATTCTAAATGTTGAAATATGGTACATCAGCCTGCTCTTTTTCCAGACTACCTTGGCTCTTCTTCCAATTTGTATATAAAATATATACTTATAATTATGTATTGTAAGTTTTAGAATTCTAATTCTAATTATATAATATGTAACATACAGGATTATTAAAATATATTAATATGTAGTTATGTATCTATTATAAGGTTTGTAATTCTTTTATAAGCAATCAAGGTTTTTTTCTTTTTAAAGATTTGAGAGAGAGAGAGAGTGCAAACAAGCAAGCGCTCGAGCACACAAACAGGGTGGAGAGGCAGAGGGAAAGAGAGAAGCAGACTCCCTTCCAAGCAGGGTACCCGATGTGGGACTTGATCCCAGAAGCCTGGGATCATGACCGAGCTGAAGGCAGATGCTTAACCGAATGAGCCACCTAGGTGCCCTTCAACTTTAAGCTCTAAAATAAAAACTTACTAGAATTTGGAAAGGATTAAATGTGATTCTATAGATCAATTTCAGGAGAAATGACATCTTAATATTCAGACTTTCAATTTATGACAATATCTACTTTTATTTATGCTTTTAACTTCTTGCACCAATTTTCAATGTATAGTTCCTACATGTGGTTAAAATTAAGTATTTTATGTTTTTTTGGCTGCTACTGTAAATTATATTTTTCAATTTTATTTTCTAATTATTTATTACTATGCATATATGGAAACATCGACAGTCTCTTAAAAAGGCTCTAATCCCCAATTTTTAAATTTATATTTCTTTTTCTCTGTGCTTTTAATTTCAAATGACCTTTGAAATTAATAATTGTTTTTCTTCTATATCCAATCTACTCTTAAGCCAATCAAATGAATTAATCTCAAATATAATTTTTAGCTCTAAACATTTTTTTTTTCTGCTTAAACTCTTCAGCTTTATACCATTTCATTCACATTTTCCTCTAAATTACTTATTTATAATTCTTATTTTTTACTCTATTAATTCCTGCATTTGTGTCATCTATGGTTCTGCTTCTTGGGACTCTTACTTTTCATTGTGGTCACATTGATCTGCCACTTTGCAAGTCTTCTATTTTTTTTTTTTTTTTTTAATTATTTATCTGTCAGAGAGAGAAAGAGAGTGAGGATGCACAAGCAGGGGGAGCAGAAGAGGGAGAGGGAGAAGTAGACTTCCCACTGAGTGGGGAGCCCAATGTGGGACTCCATCCCAAGACCCTGGGATCATGACCTGAGGTGAAGGCAGGCACTTAACCGACTGAGCCACCCAGGCATCCCTCTAAATTATTTTTGTGTGTCCTGTACTTTAGGTATAAAATAGCAATAGAGACTCAAGTGGATAATAAATTCTTTCAGAAAGGACTTGCCTTGCTCCTTTGTAATGCAGTTAGTTACTTTTATCTTCAATTTAATCAGTAGGTTAGATGACTTGTATTCTAGTTTTTCACAGTGAGATAGGTCCTGCCCTCTGGCAGGGCTTTGAAATTTAGTCAAAGAGAAATTAAACAATTTCTCTTCATTTTCCAAACAGCCTCCAATTTTCTAGGACCACTGCTCAGTTACCTAGATGTCTTATGTGGAAAACTGGTTAGCAGCCATGTCAGCCAAATTGCAGTGGCAAAAATCTCAGCTGATTTCTCCTTAACGTTCCTCTGCCTATATTGGTCTTACTTACACACCCATTTTCTTTTTTCTGTAGACTCAACAACTGCATGAAGAAATAAAGTGTGCTGGGGCACCTGGGTGGCTCAGTTCAGTTAAGCGTCTGACTTCAGCTCAGGTCATGATCTCAGGGTCCTGGGATAGAGCCCCATGTTGGGCTCTGGGCTCAGTAGGGAGTCCGCTTCTCCCTCTCACTCTCTCTCTCTCTCAAATAAATAAAATTTAAGAAAAAAGAAAAGAAATAAAGAGTGTTGCTGTCTTTCTCATCTCTGAAGGGCCATCATCTTTCAAAAATTATTTTATTTAGACTTTGTGCCGGTAGTTCTTTCATGACTTTAAAAGGTAAATAATTTTTAAAGTTTTATGTTTTTTTCTTAATATTAGTGTGCTCAATTCTTCTGTGACTCTATTTTGATTGAGATCAGAACGCTAACATACATATTTTATGTATGTATGTCCTGCTGTCACATATGAAGAGCAAAGAGCAATGTTTTATGTTTCATTGAATTGATATCATCTCAGGATGATAAGGTAGCTGTTGAGATTTTGCATGGAGCCAGATGTTTTTAACAAGGGAAAAGTGAATTCTGAGGAGGAAAAAAAGGCTGAATCTTACCTTTGTCCTGCTAATGTAAACTTCACATTTCTCATATTCTGTGCTCCAGAAAATAATTTTTAAATTTCACCAGTGAACTCCCTTACCCATTTAACACCAATTTGGTTCAGTCACCAAGCAAGACATATTGGTAGAAATGGGAGGAGGCCACATCTGAGCATCCTGAGATACCTGCAATGTACCAGGATTCGTGATGGTTGATTCAGTGGTGGCTTCAAAATTATACACACATGTAAACATTAGTTAGGTTGAATACTTAATATTTGTGCACTTCACTGTGTATGTAAGCTCCAACTTGTGAAGAGCACGGGGTGTTATATGTAAGTGATGAATCACTACATTGTACTCCTGAAACCAATATTACCCTATATGTTAACTAACTAGAATTTAAATAAAAACTTGAAACAAACAAAAATTTATATATGTATAACATTATATATAAATATATATTATATATATGTATAAATATATAATTATATATAATATATATAAATATAACATTGTATTTAATAGTGAACTTTTGAATTTTCCTTGTGAAATAAAAAACAAGATAAAGATGTCCATTATTACTACTTCTACCCAACACTGTACATTATGAAAATTCCTCTCTACTACAATATGGCAAGAAGAACAAAGCATAGGGTTTAGGAAAAGAGAATGGTCAAAATTCACATCTCACATAATTATGTATACATAAAAACCAATATATTACAAATGGAATTTAAAAATGAATTTAACAAGGTCTCTAGATACAAGGTCCCTTATATAAATATATATTTCTATGCAATGACATACAATTACAAATTCATGTCTTGAAATTATACTATTTACATTAGCATCAAGAACCAAATATCAGAGGCGCCTGGGTGGCTCAGTCATTTAGCGTCTGCCTTCAGCTCAGGTCATGATCCCAGGGTCCTGGGATCGAGCCCTGAATCAGGCTCCCCACTCTGCGGGAAGCCTGCTTCTCCCTCTCCCACTTCCCCTGCTTGTATTCCCTCTCTCGCTAAGTCTCTGTCAAATAAATAAAAAAAAATCTTAAAAAAAAAAAAAAATCAAAGAGTAAAACTGAAAGTTGTGTAAGAAAGAAAAATTACAAGACATTTTTGAGAGAATTTAAAGGTGAAGTGAAGGCAGGCACTGCCCAAGTAAATGTAACTTCATGAATCGCAGTATTAAGAACTGCAAAAATGCCAGTTATGTCCAAATTTATCTGTAAATTAAAGAAAATCCCAAAATATATGTGTAAATTCAGAAGTTGGTTCTTAAATATATATGAGAATGCAATGGTCCGAGAATAGACAAATCTGTAAAAGAAGAACACAATTAGAGGAATGTTACTACCAAATATCAAAACTTATTATAAAGCAACACTAACTAAGGCCATGTGGTGTTGATACAGACTAATAAATCAAATGACTAAAATAGATAATCTAAAAAAAGACTCTACACATCTTTGATTTATATCAAAGATGACTCTGTAATATAGCATGGAAAGAACTGTCTTTTCAGTAATTGATGCTGAGTCTACTGGATACCTGTATAGAAAAATATTTAATCTTGACACGTACCTCACACCATATGCAAAAATCAGTTCTAGAAGGACTATAAATCTAAAGGTCATAGATAAAGCAATAAAACTTCTGGAAGCAAATATGTTAGACTACCTTAATAAGCTTTGAGTTGGTAAAGATTTCTTATGCTGGATATAAAAAAACATGAACCATGAAATAAAAGATTGATAGACAAACTACATGAAAATTTAAAGTATCTATTCATCAAAAGATACCATTATAAAAAGTGAAAAGGTAAAACAAGAAGATATATGAATCCAGAATATATGAACTATTATGAACCAATAAAAGGAAAACAGAATAAGAAAATAAATCAAAGACCTGACCAATTTGTAAAACAATATCCAAATGGCCAATAAGTGAAAAAGTGCTAAATTTCATTAGTCCTCAACACACTGAAGCTGAAACCACAATGAGCTATCGCTACACATTTGCAAAATGGCTAAAATAAAAATAAATTTAAAATAAGATAATACCAAGAGTCAGTGAGAGTGTGGCATAATGGAAACCTTTGTATACTACCATAGGGAGTGTAAATTGGTACTGTAACCTTAAACTTTGCAGCAGTTTTCACTAAAGTGGAATAAAAGCATGTCCAGTGACCCATCGATTACATTTCTCTGTATAAAAGGGCCTATGTGTACCATTCTTCTACAGAAGAATGTACATAACTGCATTACTTATAACCCTAAACTAGAAACAACCCAAATGTTCAATGGAAGATTGGGTAAAGTGTAGTCAGTTAATACAATGGAGTGCCATACAATGAGAATGATGCAAATATTTTTATGTGAAACAAGAATTAATTTCACACACATATTAAGCAAAAGAAGTCATACACAATGGAATGTATACTGTATGATTCTATGTGAAGTTCAATAATGGAGGACTGCTAATATTGTATATGTTAAATTAGATGGTGTACATTTATAGTTTGTGCATTACTTGGTATGCATACATTATTAAACATTTACTGAAAAAGAATCAAATATACATTTACAAGTTTCCAAAAATGTATTTCTTAGGAAACCATAATAGAAATTAAAGCATCAATGTATAACCACATAAATACAATGGTGTTAACTACAACATTTTTCATAGAAAAAGAAAAAAAGAGGCAAATTCCTGGTAATGAAGACTGTCTAATAAATAATGGTATTTGCACATCATGGAATATGATACAGCCATTAGAAAGAATTAGAGTTACTATTTGACTTGGAAATATTTCTATGAACTATCAAGTGAATAAAGTGAGGTGCTAAAAAGTAGGAAAATGATGTAGAATATTCAATTTTCATTAGAAAATCACCCAAAACTTCTGTTTGAATACATATATATATATTTTATGTTCATAAATTTTATATGTTATTGTGAGATCATGGAGAAATCTGAATAATGCCTACATTCGTGGGTAGGAGGTGAGGATTGACATGGGTGGAAAGATGAGAACAAGGGGATTAGACAAATTTAAATTTAAAAAAATAACAACCTTAACAGATTCACTTTTGTTATACTGAATAAACAGATGTGTAAAGATAAGTAGAAGACTTAGAAGAATAAAACAAAAATAAGTAAAAAGGAAAATTACAGCTAACTCTGCCCATTGATGCAAATATCTTTAAAAAAATATTAGTATCCAAACCGAACATTTGTTTTAAAAAATGTATCATGACCATACCAGGTTTTCTCAAGAATGTAATGATGCTTAACATTCAAAAGCAAATTTATAGATGTAGTTTGCTACATTTAAAAATTAAGAGAAATAATTATCTCAAATACATGAAAAATATTTGATTAAATTCAATACCTATTAAAGATTAATAACTGCTAGCAAACTAATACTAATTGAAAAGTTCCTTAGCCTACTGTAAGTCATCTGCATGAGTTATCATTGCTAATGGAGACCTGTCAGGAATATGTCAAGGGTACCCAGTATTATTGCTATAATTCAGTATTATTCTAAAGGCATTGCCATTATTCAAAATAATGAGATTGTTAACATATGGAAAAGGCCAAAATCTATAAAACAAATTATAAAAATGGAGGAGGCAAGTATTCATGATATAAACTATGACAAAATATACACCTTTGAGAGACCATGAGAGTTCCATTTATTTGTATGATAGAGTCTTGACTTTAAGAGGATAACAAAATTATAATTTGTCATTACAATCTGAAGGGTCTCTATCTTTTCTAGTTTATCTGGGACTTTGTGCAGTCACAATTGGTAGGATAGTAGTATGTAACCACATCTACTTAGCAATGTTCTTCATTAGGTGTTGGGATAGGAATGTTGCCCTCAAGGAATTCATAATCTATTATGGGGAAGGAAGACTCATAAATGCTATGATACAGTAAAAGTTTAGGTAATATTATAAAAGCATGTTCAAAATATAATGCTAAACTTGCCTAGAGTGACTAGGTGATGTCTGCGAAAAGGATTTGGAGGTAAGTTTTGAGACAGACTGGGGAATGGCATTCTGGGCAGAGGAAACAGAGGTAGAATATCATGGAGGTATAAAATACCTGATGTATTTGGAAACTATCATTAGACCATAGGATAGAAGCATAGGTATAAGTGGAACTAGGGAACAGACTTCTTGAGAGGGAGAGAAGAGCTGGACTGTAGAGAGTTATCCAAGGCCTAATAAGCAGTGTGGACATTACCCAAAGGCATGGAGATCTATTTCATGTGCTTAAGCAGAACACAATTCAGATTTGTATTTTAGTAGCATGGAACAGGGGGGCAGGGTAATAGAGGCAAAAGGAAGGTGGCTATGGAAACAAAAAGGAGATGAACTGAAAAGACGTGTGGATCTGGTTTGAGGAACAAGAGGATGAGCAGAGTTGGGGACACATCTAACTGGAGGTTCCCTTAGAATCACCAGGCCAAGATCTCTAGACCTGCAACAGTGAAAAAGGGGAACCTACCTCTTGGGCTATTTTTCTCCTATTTCCAACCCCAACAGGGTTGAAAACCTGTGTTCACTTTAGATTGACTAAAAATAAGTGTGCTTTTTATTCAAGTTTACTCAAGTCTTAATGTATATATCAAAAGATTATTTTCATGATGAAAATAGTTTAATTTTTATAATTGAAACATGTATCTACTAATTTCAATGAAAATGCATTATTTTACAATAAAAAATGCTGTTTGATATGATTTTATATATATTCAATCTACTTTTTAACCTGCTTTTAGGTTCATATAAAGGAAATTTGACTCCTTCCAACTTTCAGTTTATTACTTTTCCTTGGATATTTAAGACATTGAGGGACACCACAGTTTCTTTATAGCAAATTCAACTGTCAGCTTATTTTCTTAGATCAGCAGAGTTTACCAGTATCTATTTATACCAATTTATATTTTTAAAATACTTTTGTATTTCCCTAGCTCATCTTGGGTGTTGTGTTTTATCACAATGATAGTCTGCACTAATGGTCTTTTGGTATTTAAGGTAACTTGATGTTTATAACTGGTATATGAAAGTCTATGGCCAAGATATATTCCTATGTTCAAAATAGCAGTATTTATTAAAATGCAGATACTAAAATCTCTGTAAATTGTTATTCTAATTTTGTTAGAGTATTGCAGTTTCAAGGAGAAAGAATTCAGCATGACAATTATCTTATTCCTATTTTGATACTAATTGTTTTTTCTGTCAAGTAGAACATATTTGCATAACTTCATCAACATAAGAGTAAGTTTAATAATATGCTGTATCGAATTCATATTCTAGTTGCACATTCTAAAAACTCAATTTTCATTTGTAGTGGTCTTGAAAAACTAAAGTTCTTTCACCATTTCTATGACTGAATCTTTCAGTGGTTAGAATAGCTTTTATTTTATAGTCTCTCCAGCTCACAATGATCCCCCTTTTTGAGGGAATTGTTCTCTGATTCACAGATATGAGAGCTCAGAAGTCATGTGACATAAGTTTGGGTTCCACAGTCAAGTTACAGGAGTTTAGATAAAAGTTCTTCCACGTAAGTGTTGTACAACCTTGAGCAAGGATCTTAACCTTACTGGACTTTAGTTTTCTCATATTTAAATTGAGGACAATAGTTATAATGCTTCCTCCTTGAATTGCTGGTGGATTAAATAATAAATATAATACTAATTCAATAATAATACTATGAAATAATACAATAGTAATGCAAGTACTGCTTTTAAAATAGTACCTGACATATGACTATTATTTTACACATTGCCCCTTCTTCATCTCAGGTAGAATTAATTTGATGGGAAGGAATCTCCTGTTTCATGCTGAGTCAAGCAGATATCTCCTAGGAATATGGAATTAACATGGAGAAAGAGTCTCTATTGAGGACTTAAACTGGAACAAGTGAAATTGGGAGTTGTGATGTGATGGTACCTTTGAGCTTTCTTTTTTTTTTTTGGTTGAAATCCAGCTCTAGTTGTTTTCTGCCTTTGAGTTTTAGTGGACACTCATGGGTTCTCATATTCAGTGTTTACATTTTTCCTTGATTTCTATTTCTTTCAACAAAAGAGACTTCACAATATGTAGGAATTAAATCCCTTGATTGTAGGGAATATTCCAGTACTAGTTAAATGTTAATCTGACTAGGGTGGTCTGTTTAATACCTACTTTCCTATCAATAATATTTTAATTATTAATTGTGGGTAGCAGAGAACAAAATCAAAATGTTGAGTAGTCCATTCAAGGCAGACCTATCTCAAAACCACCTCCTTTATGAAGACATACTTAAACACAGGTACTGAATTATTCCTCGTCATTTCATTTAGAAGAACTTGTCCAGTAAAGAGATTCTGAGTACATCACTGGATTTTTCATCTTACCACCTATAACACCATCTTTGAATAAAATAATTATGCTCACCTCCTTAAAAAAAAAAAAAATCAGGAAGGACCTTTATCTTAAAATTGAGGTTTTTTTGTTTGATTTTTGAGAGAGAGGGTGTGCATGCATGCATGCACATGTAGGGAAGGGGAAGGGCAGAGGGAGAGTAAGAGAGAGAAACAAGCAAGCTCCACAACCAGTGCATGAGCCTAGAGCAGGGCTGGATCTCATGACTCTAAGATTATAACCTGAGATAAAAATTAAGAATCAGAGGCTTGACTGACCCACCCAGGCAGCCTTGAGTTCTTTCAACTAAATATATTTAACTTTATGAAAAATCTTTTTATTTTTATTTTTCTTATTTCATGATCAACTGGCACCAAACCTCGGTCTTATGGCACTTCTTATCCTTCACTTTTAGCACCTGTAAGTTCATAGTTGGTATTATGTTCACAAAGATATCTTTCTCTTCCATTAAATGGTATTGCCCTTGGAGGGAATTTAGTTCTCTTATGCATCATAGCCCGGCAGCCCATAACACATGTCTTATTACTGAGCATTGACTGTATATAAGTTACTGAAGGTTTTGCTATGGATGTAGCCTGGGGGAAATTTATTGTTTGTTTGTGTGTTAGTGCAGGGTTGAGTGGGAAATGTGTGAGGATAAGATTTGGGCCAACCAGTAATTTTTACCTATGTTTTAATCTTTACTGAGGAGACTATCAAGTAGCTCAACAATGGTAAAGACTTAAAGTCTTATTTCACCAATTATCTTTGCTTTATGAAGCCCATGATTACCTGGGGGGTATTTTGAGGACCATCCCTAATGACTTAGTTTTCATTTTTAAAGGCATAACCATTTTTCTAGCTTTAACAATTTCAACAGCTCTAGGGTAGACAATAATAAGTGTCTTGGAAATAAATTATAGGCTAAAAGCATTGTTGAGTCATTTGCATTTAAGACTCATTTGCTGAAATTATCAGGCTGAGTTACAATCGACTGGGGCTGAGGCACTGACTGCTTAAGACTTTCAGAAGCTACTCTGACTTGGAAAGTATTTCAGAAGCAAGCAGGAATCTTTAGTAATACCATGTACTGAGGATATACTTACTAGTTTTGTTGACCTACCATTGACGATACAGTTCTTATATCTAAGACTAAGTAGGGTGTTTAAAACAGCAGAGAGAATCACATGCTTTTGCCTTTCTGCTGGGAGCACAGCATATGGCAAGTGGGTGGTGTTCTGGTCTTAGAAGTCTCAACTCCCAAACTCTGGGCAACTCTAGTTTGGCAAAGAATTAGTCTCAGAAGCTGTAATTCTTCAGGCAGCTGACATCTGAGGCTATAACCAACTAGGAAACAACTCATTCCTTTGTGGGCAAGTGAAGACAATTATCAGGAGTCAAAGAGTTTTGCATATTTTGAACATACTCTCTAGCTCCGTTCCAAATATCCACCAGCATACATTTCAAGCAACAGCTCAAACACAGGCAATTTCTGCACCTGCTCCAAAGAATACTCTCACATACTCAATTGAATTAATCTCATGTGACCGCTCAATTATTGACAATGTACACATTAAACTATCACCTCAAGGTAATTTGTTTCAAAATTATTGGGCATAGCAGAATTAATCACCTGGAAGCATCACAAAGTAGATTTCATGTTTTTGCCAAATGCAAAAAGTTGTTTGCAAGGACCACGTTGCATGGGCTCCGCTCCTGTCCTACTCTAGCATGTATTCTCACCAGCCTTTTCTCCCATTGCCTGTCCAGCCCCTTTGTGCATATGTAATGCGGTCTAGCATATAGACATTCTATTGCCTGGGTTCCCCCAGCTCTGTGCTTCCTTATGTCTTCACTGATGTGAGTCATTGGTTAACTATCCAAGTGGTTGACTTAGTCATTACTCTGGCCGCAGCTTTCTTCAGAGAAACCTTTTCAGCCTCCAAGATTACATGAGATACTCCAGTTATATGAAAATGCTCTTATTTAAACACAAGATAATTTACCGAATGCTACTTCTCTCATTAGATTATAAGCTCCATGTGGCTAGATGTTTTGCCCTTGCTGCTTTTAGATCTGTATTCAACAATGGCCACACATGCAGCATCTAGTTGTGACATCTAGAATATGATGCAATGCATTTTCCAAGCTAGTCCTTTAAGACGGTAGCAGCTGTGTCAGATTTTCAACTACCATCATTGTAGGGTACTGAGATGACAGTAGCCAGAACTTTCTTGGACAACTAACCTTAAAACCAGTGGTTTAGAGTCCTGTCTTGACAAGGCTACATTCCTTACTATTCCACTGAGAAAGGACAGAATTTTACTCAATTCTCATTTTGCACAGAAGCATATGAATTCATAAGGCATTTGGGGGATATTTGCAGAGGCAGAATCTTTCAAATTCTTTATGTTCTTATACATCTAAGAGGTGGTAGCAGTGAGCATAGAGGTTTTGGGACATTTAGGCCAACATTACCATCTCTGGTGTGTTCATCTGCTAGGGCTGCCATAAGAGAATATGACAATCACAAACTGAGTGCCTTAAGCAACAGAAATTTATTTTCTCACAGTTCTAGAGGCTGAGTCCAAGATTAAGGGTTCAGCAGATTAGGTTTCTCCTGAGGCCTCTCTCCTTGGCTTTCAGATGGCCTCTTCTCTGAGCATGTGCCTCCCTAGTGTCTCTCCCTCTTCTAAAGACAACAGTCACATCGGATTAGGCCCTCAATCTTAAGACCTCATTTAACCTTAGTTACCTTCTTTTAGGCCCTATCTCCAAATACAGTCACAGTGGGGGTAAGGGCTTCAATATATGAATTGTTAGGGGGACACAACTCAGCCCATAACATCTAACAAATCCTAGGATATGCTGGTTTCATAGGTAGCTGCTCATTCAAAAGAGTAATCCTTAATGTTGCTATATTTTGATTTTATATATATATAATAAATCATATTCATAAATGTTATATACAGAAATATGTAAATAAATATTTTAAGTATCAAACTTATTATTCTGAGAAGGATCTTAAAATAAAGTCTGCATTTCGGGGCTAAAATTACATAGTCAAGTCACCCCTAATAGATAGCAGTATATTATTGTTTTAAGAAAGATCTTAGGGGGAAATAATATTTCTCATGAAATAGCTTTACAGACCTACATATGCAAACAGATAAATTCTGCTCTACATCATCCCCTGCATTTGAGGGAATGAAAAGAAATTACCAACTTCTGCCACAAGACTGCTCTTACAGTGTCTGCATATGGGAGTTGAGACCTTTATAAACCACTGATATGGCCTTGTATTGTACATTTTGAAATTTATTGATATGAAAAAATATAAAATCATTATTTTGCATAGACTTATCTAAAATTGCTTACATACGGACTAGATCTTTTTCTTTGTTTTGTCTTGATCTGTGATTTCAGATAGATTCTCAGACTATTTTGATCCAAGGTATTTGTTTTGAATACCGTATGATGGAGCCCATTTTATCTGCAGGAAGGTAAATGGCTCAACCTGAGTGAACTAATTTACTATGTGACAAGGCTGTTGTCTTTGACGAGAGAAGATCCAATCCCCTATTTAATACAATCAGTGGAGGAAGTCTATGAACTGTTTGAATTGAAATGAAAAACCATAATGACGACGTTTATAACATCTGTCACATTAGATTTGCTTGGTCTATATATCTCTCTGTGGAATAATAGTGATTTATACAAATTGCTTCTCACTGCAATTTATATCAGGGTAAAGATGCCACCAGATATATGGAGGATTTTATTTGCTTCAAACTGAATGTCTGCTTAATTGTATTTGCCACTAAATGGAAATAGTACCCTCTGGCATATCTGTTTAGATATAATGGTTAATTTATTTTGTGGTTTTATAACTTCAGCCTCTTCCACTCGTTAGATACTTAGAACCATAACTTTTTCTTTCTGCCAATATATGTATATGTTTATGTATATGTTTATGTTTCTGTATATGACATCTTTATGTCACAAATCTTTAACTATGATTTTATTCTCCAAGAACTTCGTTGCCTAGGTATGCTTTCTTTCCCCTTGTGGAAGGAAAACAACAAAAAAAACCCCACAAAAACCCTATTCTGGCTACTATTAAACTATAGCAGTGGTTTCCAATGCAGGAAGGAAGGAGACAATTTTGCCCTTCAAAGGATATTTGGTAACTGAAGAAATTTTGGGTTGTCACAACTGCTGAGGGATGCTACTGGCATCTAGTGGGCAGAAGCTAGGGATACTACTGAACGTCCTGTAATCACAGAACAGTCCTAAACAACAAAAGATCTAGCCCAAAATGTCACTAGTGCCAAGGTTGATAAATCTGGAACTACAGAATGGTTCCTTAGTGTAATGGAGTTACATTATCAAGATATGTCTACATAGAACCTAGCATTTCCATTAAAAGTAAACAATTTTAAAATCCAAATAATTTATATAGGTATATATCATGTAGATGAATTTCCAAGAATCCAATTGCATTTTTAGTTGTAATTGGGAATATTTTGGACTTCTGATTTCTTTCTGGTTGTTCCTATTCTGTCCCCCAGTGTAGGGCCTTCCCCCTCGTTGGATGGAGCTCAGTGTGGTTTCCCAGGAGACACTCTGTTCTTTGAAGGAAAAAACTGGAGGCAGCCCAGGAACTCATCCCCAATTATGATTTTGGCTCTCCGCTGCCTGGCACTCTTGCATCTTTGTTATCCATGACCGTGATCTATCTTGGCTCCTCCTTTACATTGAACACTTTTTTTCTGTCCTTTTCACTAAGTTTTCTTCTTCCTCCCATTCCTTCTATGCATCACCCAAGGCTCTAACACTGAATCCCTTTTTCTTCTGAATTTGCTCCTATAACAATCCCATTCACCTTATGGTTTCAACAATGATTTCTAGGTGATTATTAAATTTGCAATTTAAAGCTCAGTCTCTTTTCTGAGTTGCAGATGTTTTCCTGGGCACCAGCTGCTTTGCCCAACTGTGCTGCTTTCTTTAAATGCACATCTCATCTCCTTCAAGCTCACCACCTTCACATAGTCTGTGCTAAATCATGCAGATTGTATCTCATGTAATTATCTGCCTTCCCCATCTAGTCAGTCCTATTTGAAAATGGCATTCTTTCAAAAGCAGAGATTCCTTGTATCACTGCACTGCTAAAATGCTCAGTGCCAACTCTTCACCTAATGCATTAAAACAAAGTCATCATCCTGACATCAAGACCTTCTATAATATGTTCCTAACCATTTTTCCTGCATTAACAAAGTGTATACCCAAAGAAACTCCACATTTCAGCCAAACTAACTTGAGCCTGGATCCCCAATATGCCCTATACATTCCACAGTATGTGTTTTCTCAAGCTTACTTTCTCCCCTCCAACTCTGTACTACATCACTGCACATCCTGTAGGTAACCTTTTTCAAAGTTTCCAATGCTCCTCCATCTCCAACATTATCCTTCTCTTCTGTGAACACCCAGAGCACTGTTGCCACCATTTCTTTAGTGCTTACCTTGTGGAACGGTCATTCTTGTTTAATTTTCCTTGTCTAATTTTCTGTGTTAAATAAACTGCATATTGTTTGATTAAAGACAGATTTTGATTTGCATATCTGTTTTTTTCAAAAGCACTGAATATAAAATGCTGCACATCATTCCTGGTCAGTAAATGTGTTGTATTTCAATTGCAATCTACTTCTTGTCCTATTATCTAACCGCTGACAGCACATTTTTATATTTTATCTCAAATTCTACTCACATGTGATGAACTCATCTTCCCCGATCACAAGATTCTTCATTTAGAATTCCTTATTTTTTCAAGGTGAGACATTTTTCTTATTAATCAAGTTAAAAAAGAAAAGACCTCAGTCTTTACTTTTACACTTTCTTTTTAAAGCCATCAAATACCTTTGATTCTTTCATTTAACAACTTGTACCTGCATTTTCTAGTGACTTCTTAACAAATGTTTCTGCTGCTCATTTCCTTTATCTGAATACTGATAATAACAATTAACATTGTTTTGAATGCTTCCTATGTGCTAGGCACTACCTAAATACTTCATAATCAGTAATTCATTTAATCTTCACAATAACTGTATTATCATGAGACACAGAAAGATAAAATGTCTTTTTCACAGTAGCAGCATTATAAAGTGGTGAGCCAGATGCAAACCCAGGCAGCCTGGCACCAAAGATGAGGATTTTTCTTTTTTTTAAGATTTGAGAGAGAGAGAGAGAGAGAGAGTATGTGTGTGTGCAGTGGGGAGGGGCAGAGGGAAAGAGAGGGAGTGTTAAGCAGACTCTGCACGGAGTGTGGAGCCCAACACAGGGCTTGATTCCAGGACTCTGAGATCACTACCTGAGCTGAAACCAAGAGTCAAAAGCTTAACTGACTGCACCACGCAAGCACCCCAAGGATGAGGCTCTTAAAAACAAAACAAAATACATGTACTGCTTTCCCATTCTCAAATTCATCTACAACTATCAAATTATATCACTTTCTTCAATAAAAATTCTTCATTTTCTACAAAGGAAAAATCATATTTCTTGGAATTCTAGACCATGCTCAATTTCTCCCAATGATAACTGATCCAATCTTGTCTACTGCAAGAGTGCTTCTCTTCAGCAGCAGCAGACTGAAGAATGCCCCAAATGCCCCTCTCTTCATTATTCCTGTCTTTATGTCTTCTTATTCAGGCTCCTCTCTCTACATTTTTGCTACCCAAGCCCTCCTCATTCACTAATTTAGAAGCTGAAAACTCTTAGCAGATCTGGCAGACCTGGCCTAATCCCACACTGGTTTTACAGTCTTTTAAAGGAAGATATTTAAAAAATCAGCATGAAACCACTATCTTACACAATACACAAACATCAATTCAAAATGGATTAAAGACTGGAATGTAAGCTCTGAAACCATCAAACCCCTAGGGAAAAAAACAACAACAAAACAACCAGAGGCCATAAGTTCCTTGATGTTGGTCTTGGTGATAGTTTTTTGGATTTGACACCAAAAGCAAAGGCAACAAAAGCAAAAATGAACAAGTGGGACTACATTAAACTAAAAAGCTTCTGCACAGCAAGGGAAACCATCAAAATGAAAAGGCAACCTAACAAATGGGAGAACACATTTGCAAATCATAGATCTGATTGGGGTTAATACCCAAAATGTATTAAAAAGCTCATACAACTCAAGAGCAAAAAATAAAAACAAAAAAAACAAATAAAAACCAATTCAATTAAAATACGAGCAGAGGATCTGAATATTTCTCTGAAAACGATACGCAGATGGCCAATAGGTATATGAAAAATTGCCCATCATCACTAATCAGGGAACTGCAAATCAAAACCACAATGAGATATTACCTCATACTTGTTAGAATGGCTATTATCAAAAAAGACAAATAACAAGTGTTGGACAGGATGTGAAAAAAGGGCAACCTTTTTATGCTTTTGGTAGGAATGTAAATTGGTTAAGTCACTATGGAAAACAGTATGGAGGCTCCTCAAAAAATTAAAAATAGAATTACCATATGATCTAGTAATTCCACTGCTAGGTATTTGTTGGAAGGAAATAAACGCTAACTCAAAAAGGTATCAGTACCCCCATGTTCACTGCAGCATTACTTAAAAAAAATCTAAGATTTAGGTTGGCTATGACCTAAATTCCTGCCAATGGATGAATAAAGAAAACGTGTGTGCTATGTGTGTAGATATATACACATGTATATTAGCTATTAGCTATTTAGTAGTATGGCCAGGATTCAATTTTGATTGACCTTGCTGAAAATTCTCTTTTCCACACTACATACACCTTTAGTTCACAGATTAAGGATCTAATTGTTAAAGCAAAGCATAGATATTATTTTTAATTTTCATGGAGTCACTGATGTGCTGGCTCACACTGGATGATGACAGACTTTTCTGCTTATCTTTTCTCAACTCCTTTCAGTACGGTCAGTTTGATTGCGTGAAATCAGCCATGGCAGGAGTATTTATATCACGGAAATCAGCAAATGCTAAAAATGATTGGATTTTGGATAGCCAGTCATTAAATATTTACCAGCACATGTTTATTTTTTAAAGATTTCATTTATTTATTTGACAGTGAGAGAGAGAGCAAGAGAGCACATACCAGCACACTCTTTTTAATGAGTAATATGGTCATTTGAGCTTTGGCCCTTTCAAAGTTTTATTCTTTGTTTATGGGAGAGACTCCTCTAATACTAAGAATCTAAAGGACTGAATCTAATAATAATTAGGAGAATGAAATTTGCGGTTGATAGTTCAGTTTAAATTCCTGTCCTGCTACTAGTTACATAACCTTGGGGACGTTACATAAGGCCTACATTTCTTCTTCATCTATAAATCACAGACTTGTTAATTATCTTAACTAAGGTATAGAGGTCCCAGGGAGAGAACAGAGGCAAGTACCTTACTCTTAAGCTCCTAGAGGGAAGATAGGGATTACTGGATAGGAAATGTTTTAACTATCAAAACTATGATAGGGTACCTGGGTGGCTCAGATGGTTAAGCGTCTGCCTTCAGCTCAGGTCTTGGTTCCAGGGTCCTGGGATCGAGTCCCGCATCAGGCTCTCTGCTCCTTGGGAGCCTGCTTCTCCCTCTGCCTCTCTCTCTCTCTCTCTCTCATGAATAAATAAATAAAATCTTTAAAAAAAAAAAACTATGATAAAATTGTCACAAGTAGAGAAAGAACTCTATGCAAATAATGAAACATCAGAGGTACAGAGGTCCTCACCAGGGAGCAAGGGGTTCAAGCCCCACACCAGGGAAGATGAGCCCCCATAACATCTAGCTTTGACAATCAGTGGGCTTAATGGCAAGTGTTTTGAATGTCTGTTGGGTTTAATCTTGGGAGAGCCAGAGGGCTATAGGAAACAGACTGCCCTTAAAGGACCCACATGCAATTTCACCTGCTCCAGTAACTAGCACAGAGGTAGCAGTTTGAAAAGCACCTGAGCCATATGTGAAAAAGATAGACTAATTTTAGGGTGTATACAAGAGGGGCAGGGATTTGTGGGAAATTTCTCTGGGAACAGAAGCACTAGTGAGTGTCATTTTTCTTGCCCACCTTCTGTCAAGCTGGCATGACACTGGTGGCACCAGTTCTGATATTTTCCATTGCTTTGCTAGCAATGCTCACTCAACCCGATATTCCTCAGCAGACCCACCCCCACCCAATCCACCTGTCTTGGCAGGTGCTCTACAAAGTAGCCAGCACCCTGCCACACCAGTAGGCAAACTGGGCATTACTGGCACCCCCCAAGTGGTTCCCACCCCACCACACCCAGCAGGTGATATCAGCTGAGACTGGTGCCCCTCCAAAGAGGCTGACCTCTGGGGAGGGGTGGCAGCCCTGCCCAGCAGTGCATCTACAGCAACTGCAGCTGAGACACTCAGCCAGTCATGCAGGAACGGGTGGGGGGTGAACAGCCCCATCCAGCAGTGAGTCTGTAGGAGTCACAGCTGGGGATCACAACCAGCTGGGCAGGGGTCAGCCCCACCAGCCAGTGCATCTGCAGCAACCTACCCACAATAAGAGAAAATATACAACACCAAATATGAGACACTCCTAGAGCACCTGATTCTGGTGACCATGATTGCACATTTAGGCCCTACAGGATGCTTTCTACATAAGGCAATTACTTTAAGACCAGGAGACCTAGCTGATACTACCTACTACATAGAAACAAACACAGCGAACCAGGCAAAATAACAAAATGATGACACAGAAGATAAGGTCCAAATGACTCAGAAAAAAAAACTCAGAAAAAAGACTAAAGGAAATGGAGATAAACCACCTACCTGATAAAGAGTTCAAAGCAATGGTAATAAAGGTAATCCCTGACCTTGAGAGAAGAATAAACAGAGAGCTTCAACAAAGAGATGGAAATAATAAGAAAAAAAAAGAACCAATCATAGATGAAGAATACAACCAAGGGAAAAATACAGTAGAGGAAATCAACAGATTAGAGGTTGCCCAAGAATGGAACAATCTGGAAGACAAGGTAGTGGAAATCATCCAACCAGAGAGCAAAAATGTATTTTCTTTTAAAAATTAAGATAAAGGACAACATCAAGCATATTAAAATTCACATTATAGGGGTCTCAGAAAGAGAAAAGAGAGAAAGGGGAAGACAACATATTTGAAGAAATAATATCTAAAAATGTCCCTAACCTTGGGAAGAAAACAGACATCCAGTTCCAGGATGCACAAAAAAGCCCCAAATAAGATAAACCCAAGGAAGGCCAAACCAATATACAGTAATAATTAAAATGGCAAAAGGAAAAGATAAGGAATTTTGAAAGCAGCAAGAGAAAAGGCAATAGTTACATACAAGAGAAACCTCATAAGGATATGAGCTGATTTTTTAGCAGAAACTTTGCAGGGATATTATATATTCAAAGGGCTGTAAAGAAAAAAGCCAACAACCAAGAATATTCTACCCAGTAAAATTATAATTCAGATTTGAAAGAGTTTCCCAGACAAAAGTTAAAGGAGTTCATCACTAAGCCAGATTTAAGAAATGTCAAAGGGACTTAAGTGGAAAAGAAAAGACCATAACTATAAATAAGAAAATTACGAAAGAAAAAAAATTATGTATAAAAGCAAACACATAGTAAAGGTAGTGGATTAACTATTTACAAAACTACTATGAAGGCTAAAAGACAAAAGCAGTAAAATCAACTGTACCTGTAATATTTAGTTAAGGGATATACAAAAAGATGTAAAATAGGACATCAAATACATAAAAGGAGGGGGCAGCGAAAATGTAAGGCTTTAAGAATTTGTTCAAACGTAAGTGACCATCAACTTAAAATAGACTGCTTCATACGCTGGGTGTTATATATAAACCTCATGGTAATCACAAACCAAAACTCTGTAACAGATACACAAAAAAATAACATGAAAGGAATCCAAACATAACACTAAAGAAAATCATCAAATCACATGGCAAGAGAGAAATAGAAGAAAAGAGCTGAGAACAATTACAAAAATAAGCAGGAACCACTAACAAATGGCAATAAGTAAATACCCATCAATAATTACTTTAAATGTAAATGGAATAAATGCTCCAGGTTATAGTATGACTTAATGGATAAAAAAAACAAGACCATCTATAAGAGACTCATTTCATACTTAAGGACACATATAGACTGAAACTGAAAGGATAGAAAAGTTAATTCTATGCAAATGGAAACAGGAAAGCTAGGGTAACAATAGTTATATCAGACAAAACAAACTTAAAATCACAGACTAACAAGAGACAAAGAAGAGTATTACATAATGATAAAGAGATCAATCCAACAAGAGGATATGACAGTTATAAATATCTATATACCCAATATGAAAGCACCCAAATATATGAAGCAAGCATTAACAGATGTAAAGGGATAAAATGACAGTAATATAGTAATAGTAGGGGACTTTAATACCACCACTTAGATCAATGGATAGATAATCCAGACAGAAAATTGGCTTTGGAAAGGAAACATTGGCTTTGAATAACACATTAGACCAGATATACTTAACAGATATATACAGAAATTTCCAACCAAAAACAGCAGAATACATATTATTTTCAAGTACATGTGGAACATTCTCCAGGATAGATCACAAGTTAGGCCACAACAAATCTCAAAAAATTTAAGATTTAAATCATATCAAGCATCTTTTCCAACCTTAATGGTATTAAACTAGAAATCAATTACAAGAAAAAAAAAATGGAAAAAAAAACACACAGAGGCTTAACAACATGCTACTTAACAACCAAAGGGCCAACAAAGAAATCAAAGAAATAAAAAAAAACACCTGGAGACAAATGAAAATGAAAACACAACATCGCCAAATCTAGGAGACTCAGGAAAAACAGTGCTAAGAGGGAAGTTGATATCAATACAGGGCTCCCTCAACAAATAAGAAAAATCTCAAAAACAAAACAAAACAAACAAAAAACCTAACTTTACACCTAAAGGAACTAGTAAAAGGAGAATAAAAAAAGCCCAAAGTTAGCAGAAGGAAGGAAAGAATAAAGATTAGAGTGAAAATAGAGACAAGAAAAAAGAATAGAAAAGATCAATGAAACTAAGAGCTGGTTCTTTGAAAATATAAACAAAATTGATAAAACTTTAGCCAGACTCATCACATAAAAGAGAATTCAAATAAATAAAATGAAAAATGGAATAGAAATTACAACTGACACCACAAAAATACAAAAGATTATGAAACTTTTATAAACAATTACATGTGAACCAATTGGGAAACCCAGAAGAAATGGATAAATTCCTAGAAATATGTAATTTTTCTGAATCAGGAAAAACTAGAAAGTCTGAACAGATTGATTACTGATTTAACTTTATTTTTAGTTATCAGAAAGTCTCAGGAAATAAAAGTACAGGAGAAGATGGCTTCACAAGTGAATTTACTAAACATTTAAAGAAGAGGTAATACATATCCTTCTCAAACTATTCCAAAAAATTGAAGAGGAAGGGATGCTTCCAAATTTATTCTACCAGGCCAGCATTAACCTGACAGTAAACCAGACAAGGACACTCCAAAAAAATTAAAAATTAAAATAACAGGCCAGTTCCTTGATAAACATAAATTCAAGAATATTCAATAAAATATTAGCAAACAAAATTCAACAATACAGTAAAAGGAAATACACTACACTCAAGTGGGATTTAGTACAGGGATACAAGATGGTTCATTATCTCCAAATCAATCAATGTGATAAACCATATTAATGTAAGACAAAAATCATAAGATCATCTCAATAGGTGCAGAAAATTATTTGACAATATTCAACATCCTCCTATAAAAGGAACATACCTCAACATAACATAAGCCATATTTAACAAACACACTGCTAACATAAAAAATGGTGGAAAGCTGAAAGCTTTTTTTCTGAGATCAGGGACAAGACAAGAATTCCCACTCTTGCCACTTTTATGGAACATAGTACTGGAAGTCCTGGCTATAGCAATCAGACAAGAAAATGAAATAAAAGGCATCAAAATCAGAAAGGAAGAATCAAAACCATCACTATTTGCAGATGACAGGATACTACACACAGAAAACCCAAAAGACCACCAAAAAACTCTTTGTACTAATAAACTCAGTAAAGTTGCAGAATACAGAATATACAGAAATTTGTTGCATTTCTATTCACTACTAATGAACTATGAAAAGTAGAAATTTAGAAAACAGTATGATTGCATCAAGAAGAATAAAATACCTAGGATAAATTTAGCCAACAAGGTGAAAGACTGGTACTCTGAATATAAGAATATAGTTGTATAAGATACCGATGAAAGAAACACAAATATGTTTCAAAAATGATGAAAAAAATACAAAACACTGATGAAGATGACACAAACAGAAAAATATATCATGTTCATGGATTGGAAGAATATTATTAAATTGTCTATATTACCCAAGACAATCTACAGATTCGAGCAATTCCCATCAAATACCAATGGCATTTTTCACAGAACTAGAACAAGAACCCTAAAATTTGTATGGAACCACAAATGGCCCTAAATCATGAAAGCAATCTTAAGAACAAAGTTGGAGTTATCACAATCCAGATTTCAAACTATATTATACATCTATAGGAATCAAAAGAGTATGGTTACAAAAACACATAGATCAATGGAACAGAATAGAGAGCCTAGAAATAAACGCATATGGCCAATTAACATATGGCAATAGAGGCAAGAATATACAAAGGGGGAAAGGACAGTCTCTTTGTTAAATGGTGTTGGCAAAACTGGACAGCTACATACAAATGAATGAAACCAGACTACTTTTGTACTCCATATACAAAATAAATTCAAGATGGTTTAAAGACCTAAATCTGAGATCCAAACACACAAAACACCCAGAAGCTGCATCAATAAACTCTTTGTAAGGGGCACCTGGGGGGCTCCTAAGTGTCTGCCTTCAGCTCAGGTCATGAACCTGGAATCCTGAAATGGAGCCTGGCGTGGGGCTCCCTGCTCAGTGGGGAGTCTGCTTCTCCCTCGGACCCTCCTCCATCTAGAGCTCGCACTCTCTCTTTCCATCAAATAAAATCTTTAAAAAAAAAAAGTAAGCTCTATGATCTTAACATAAACATGCCTGCCTGGACTGAACTGACGCCCTTGGTTTCCACAGGCTTGCGATGATGCCTTAGGTGCTTATTATCCCCATGGGGCTGTGGTGTTTGGGGTCTTTTTGTCCAGACTCCTGGGCCTGCTTTGGGATTTTGCGATGTACCAACACAGTGGCCAGAAGCGGCACTGGACTTTCGCCAGTGAGGGGCAGCTGGCACGATTGTGGGCCAACACCAACTGCAAATTCAAATGCAAAGTGCTGGCCAATGGGAAGTTTCTTCCAAATGATCCAGTCTTCCTTGAGCCTCATGAAGAAATGATGCTTTGCAAATACTATGAGAAGAGATTATTAGAATTCTGTTCTCTGTTTAAGCCAGCAATGCCAAGGTCTGTTGTGGGTACAGCTTGTATGTATTTCAAGCATTTTTATCTTCATGATTCAGTAATGGAATATCACCCCCGGATAATAATGCTAACTTGCAAATTTTGGTCTGCAAAGTAGATGAATTCAATGTATGTAGTCCACAGTTTATTGGAAATCTGCAGGAGAATCCTCTTGGGCAAGAAGAGGCACTTGAACAGATTTTGGCATATGAACTACTTCTTATACAGCAACTTAATTTCCACCTTATTGTCCACAATGCTTATAGACCGTTTGAGGGCTTTCTCATTGATTTAAAGACTCACTATCCCAGGCTTTCTCATTGATTTAAAGACTCACTATCCCATGATGGAGAATCCGGAGATGTTGAGGAAAACAGCTGATGACTTTCTTAATAGAATTGCATTGAGGGATGCTTACCTTTTATACACACCTTCCCAGATTGTCCTGCCATTTTATCTAGTACATCTAGAGTAGGAATTACTGTGGAAAGTTATTTGTCAGAAAGTCTGATGCTGAAAGAGAACAGAACTTGCTTGTCACAGTTACTAGATATAATGAAAAGTATGAGAAACTTGGTAAAAAATATGAGCTACCCAGATCTGAAGAAGTTGCTGTTCTGAAACAGAAGCTGGAGCGATGTCACTCTGCTAAGCTTGCCCTTAACATAATTAAGAAGAAGAGGAGAGGCTATGAAGATGATGATTAGGTCTCAAAGAAACCCAAGCATGAAGAGGAAGAATGGACTGATGATGACCTGGTAGATTCTAACCATTTGAAATTGACTTTCCAATGCTATCCAATCAACAGAAGGATGAAGCATATCTGGCATTTAACTTTATTGAAAAATGAAATAATGTGAAAGCATCAAATATATTACACTTTTCTATTTGTTATTTATTTTTTTCCTTTCAGGATAGCTTTATGTGAAATAAAACCTCTGAAAGGAGCCAGAATAGCACCTGGTTTAAATCGTCTTGCCCCATCATGACTAATATCAAATCAGTCTTTCTACAGTAGTCAGAGCTATAATTTATATGCCTATATTGTTTTAAACAAAATAAAAGAAGCAAACCTATTTTTTAGGGGGAAAAAAAGCACAAAGAAAGGTCATAAAAAATAAAACCGAGCAATCAGCTTTAAACATGCTAGAGAATGTTTTTTTGCCCTCTAGAAACCTTTATAAATGCCTTCTCAAATGTCACCATGATATACTTAGCTTTCTTGTATGTAACTACTGAACTACAAAATGTGCTTCAACTGTCAAGTGCTTTAACTGAAACTGAAAGCCAGTTACCCAGGGTAATCATAATCAGTATTTGTTGTCCTCAATCAGTTACCTGAAAACATTACCAAATAAGTTCTAAAGAGTAAATCAAATAAATACATAGTCTTGAATATTGGTCTAGATAAAAAGATTAAGTTGTTACAGGTCAGTAGACAGTAACAAATTGTATATTCAGTTTCAAAACTAACACATTACTCAGGTGAATCCATATAAATAGATGTTATAGTTACTAAGAACTTTTCAAATTAAATATGTTCAAGAATTTTAATTCAAATTAAAGTGAGTTGATTTAAAATTTAACTGCAGACTATGGTACTAAAATACTTGGATATGATCCTGGCTGTCTATTTCACTTCCATGACTCTGGTCAAGTTCTAAAGCTCTCTGTGCCAATTTCCCAAGGTGCAAATGGGTAAAATAATGCCTACTTTTCCTAGAATTAATGGACATAGTGCTTGCATGTACTAAGTGTTCAATAAATGTTGCATATTAATAGCAAAAAAAAAAAGCTCTTTGTCATTGGTTTTAGCAATATTTTTTGGATCTGTCTACTCAGGGAAGGACAACATCAAAAACAAAAAATAGGGACTACATCAAACTAAACTTCTGCACAGCAAAGGAAACCATTAATATATCAAATAAAGGACCCCTCTGAACGGGAGAATATATTTGCAAATGAGATATCTGCTAAGGAGTTAATAACAAAAATATACAAGGGACTTCTACAACTACACACTAAAAAAATATCCCATTAAAAAATTGGCACAGGACCTAAATAACCTTTTCCCCCCAAAGAAAACATATAGGTGGTCACAGATATATAAAAAAGATGTTCAACATCACTTGTCATTGGGGAAATGCAAATCAAAACCACAATGAGATATCACCTCATACCTGTCAGAATGGCTAGCATCAAAGAGACAAGAAATAACAAATGTCAGCAAGGATGTGGAGAAAAGCTAACCCTCATACACTGTTGGTGGACTGTGAATTGGTGTAGCCACTGTGGGAAACATTATGGGGGTTTCTCAAAAAATTAAATATAGAGGGCACCTGGGTGGCTTAGTTGGTTAAGTGCTTATCTTCGGCTCAGGTCATGATCCCAGAGTCCTGAGACTGAGTTCCACATTGGACTTTCTGCTCAAGCGGGGAGTCTGCTTCTCCCTCTCACTCTGTGTTCTCCTTCTCTCTCAAATAAATAAAATCTTTAAAAAAAAAATTAAATACAGAAATACCAAAATCCAGAAATTCCACTTCTGCGTATTTACCTGAAGAAAATGTAAACACTAATTCAAAAAGACATTTATTGTAGCATTATTTACAATAGCTAAGCTATGGAAACAACTTAAGTGTCCACTGGGAGATGAATGGATAAAGAAGATATGGTATATACATACATAGGGATACACAATGGAGTATTACTCAGATATAAAAGAGAATACAATCTTATTTGCTATAACATGGATGGACCTAGAGGGTATTATGTTAGGTTAAATAAGTCAGAGAAAGACAAATACTATATATGATTTCCTTTACATGTGGAATTTAAAAATCCAAACAAATTAACCAATAAAACAAAACTGAAACAGACTCATAAATACTGTTTGCTAGAGGGGAGGAAGTGGGGGAGATGGGTTAAATAGGTGAATGAGATTGAGAGGTACAAACTTCCAGATAAAATAAGTCACAGGGATATAGAGTACAACATAGAAAATGTTGTCTATAATATTGAATAACTATGTATAGTGACAGATGGTGACTAACTTTTCATGTTGATCATTTTGTAATGTATATAAATGTCAAGTCACTATGTTGTACATCTGAAACCAATATAATATCGTAGGTCAACTATACTTAAATTTTAAAAATTAAATTAAAAGATAACTAGCTTAAAGCCTCATATAAAGGATGAAATAATACCTATAAGGCACCTATCACTATGCTTGGCACACAGTAAAGTATAATAAGTGGTAGCTATTTCTTTCTTTTTTTTTTAAGATTTGAGAGAGTGCGTACACACAAGTGAGTGTGAGCAGAGGGAAAGAATCTCAAGCAGAGTTCCCACTGAGTGCGGAGCCCTGTGTAGGGCTCAATCTCACAACCCTGAGATCATGACCTGAGCTGAAATCAAGAGTCAGGTGCTTAACCCACCTGGGTGCCCCAATGGTAGCTATTTCTATTAGCCCTATGAGGTGCACACACTTTCTGGTACTATTGAAAGAAAAAAATCAAATTTATTTTTCTAATGTTCATTACAGAAGGAGCTGGAAAGATATAAGCAGAAAAGACTCTGGAACAACATTTGTTGAAAGCAGCCACCAAGGAGAGAACACGTAGCTACAGAGAAGGTAGTTGGGTCCCATGAGAAATGAAGTCAACACTTGCCCATGATTTTCCTCACTGATGCTCATAGCTCTCACTGGTAGCCAAGTAGAAGAACCTTAGTCCTCATGGAATTTACATTCTACATTACACTGGAGCTCAAAGTCCTAGAGCAACAAGATACCAATTTATATACATTTGTACTTTGCTAAGAATTCAGAACCCTGCTATATCTAATAATAAAAATTTAATAATTATTCAATGTGTAGTGATATTAAGAGACACTGCGTGGTCTTCATATGGTGGGGGGGGGTGGAATTCTGGGTTTGTTGTTGCTGCTGATGTGGATAAGATATGAAAGTTCTGAGAATTTGAATAAGAATTTGGTCCAAACAGAAGGTAGGAGGAGCTTCTGAAGAAGCAAGGGTTGGAAAAGAGGGTGGAGTTATGGATCCCAAAGGGAGAAAACCCATGAAGGAAGACCAAGTGGTCTGATGTGGCATACAAGAACATTTCCCACATTATGTGCAAAGGGATCATCTCTTTCCCTGTACAAACCTTCCTGACATCTTTATTATTCAGCCAATCTTCCAACGTTGAGTATGTGGGATTTGCAGGAGAGATTACCCAATGCTATACGTCGTCTGAACAGGAGAAGACAAGGGCAGAGCTGCAAAGGTACATGTGCTACAGTATGCAACCCAAACGTTTTCTTTGTTGTTCCTGTGTTATGCCGTGAAGCTGCTCTTTCTAATCATAAATTTGGCTGGGTGGCCACTGCTCTAGTTATTGTGGGTCAAGAGCCGTGCAAATTGCTGCAAGTAGAAGTTTAACTTGCTCTGGCAGATGCCACTAATTGCCACCCATGTTCCATTTCTTCCATAAAAACCAAACTCTAAATTTTTATTTAGAGTGACAATGTAATCAATTTTCCCCTTCCTTTTCCAGCTTTCAACAAGGTATGGGCATGTGACTATGTCCCTGCCATAAGACATATGCAGGAATGTGGGATGGAGATTCCTGCAACGTTGCAGATGGGGGGGGGGGTGCGGTTACTGACTCAGCTCCCCAGGCTGTCCTCCTTTCCACTTTTCTTATGACCTTTACTGAACATAAGATGGCTTGAACCCGGGGCGCCTGGGTGGCTCAGTCATTAAGCGTCTGCCTTCAGCTCAGGTCACGATCCCAGGGACCTGGGATCGAGCCCCACATCGGGCTCCCTGCTCGGCGGGAAGCCTGCTTCTCCCTCTCCCACTCCCCCTGCTTGTGTTTGTGCTCTGGCTATCTCTCTGTCAAATAAATAAATACATAAATAATCTTTAAAAAAAAAAGATGGCTTGAACCCTAGAATTCATCTTTGTCAAGAAAGCAACCTTGCAGATAGGAGCCCTGTAGTGAATGAAGATACTTGAGCCGAAACCTAGGAGTTAGGTGGCTGAGTAATTCAACAAACCATCTAGTTAGACTGCCTACCTACTTCTTATGTGTTTTTAATCTCATTATTTCAGACTTTCTCTTTCATGCAAACTATTCCAACTACTAGTCATAATATCCCTTTATAAGCTGCCAAACATTACTATTATTTTTAATAAGGAGTTTTGCTGAAAATTCCTAGTGCTTCCAGAGACTGTGGACATCGATACCACTGATGCAATAAGTAGTTTCATCTTTTTTTATTCATGTTGATTTTATTCATGTAAGTAGTTTATTTGCATTTATTTTTATTTCTTTTTAAAGACCATGTTTGAGAGAGAGAGAGAGCACACGAGCAGGGGAGAGGGACAGTAGGAGAGGGAGAAGCAGACTCCCCACTGAGCAGGGAGCCTGATGAGGGGCTCAATCCCAGGACCCTGAGATCACAACCTGAGCCGAAGGCAGATGCTTAACCGTCTGAGCCAGCCAGGCACCCCTTCATTTGTATTTAGGTTTTCAATTTTTTCCCAGTGATTACTGGGAATATATTATAAGAAAAGAAAATGTAGTCATTATCAAACATTGAGTTATGCTTTAGGATGACTTTTTTAATAAGACATAGGTATTCACTAAAAAATGTAATACTTTAAAATGGTAAAGCCAGTCATATTATTTTAGTTTCAGTAAATTTAATTTACTTAATTCAAAAGGAGAGGTCTTCTCCCTTTTGTTACTGACATCCCAATTGTGTGGGCAGCAACCAAAGGGCTCAGTTTTACAAACCTGCATTACCTTGCCCTTCTCTTAAACAGCAAAGGCCAAGTAATGCAAGTTTGGCCAAGTAAACGTAAGTACAAGTAGCTGACAGATCTTCCTGAAAATCTCCTTTAAAGTGAGTAGAGTCAGCACATTCATGCCGTTTTACCCTTTACCATCTCCTTTCCTTCTGCCTGGTGAGAGTACGAGAGCTGATGCTGGAGCAGCCAGCTTAAGACCATTAATGAAAAGCCAAGAAAAGTCACAGAAACCTGGACTCGGATACCTTTTAGCAGTGGGTGCAATGCCCGCAAATACCTGCCTTCAGACTTACTGGGTGAGTGGACTACAAATCCCCAATGTAAGTTATAGGACACTGTGGGCGAATTCAATCTCCAACAGTTAAAGGGCTACAGGGAAAAATAAATAAAAAGGAAGCAAATTATGTGTATTTTAGGAGGTGGAGTATAAGAAATGATCATTTTTAAGGACTATTTTCAAGTCTGCTTTTCTGTACTTTTAGATGATTGGCAAGATTTCACCTTCCCATAAGGTCTTCAATTCTAAGAGGACCTTGTAGCACTCTCGTCTCTTTCACCTATTCTTTAACAAAGGGGTCTTCCCTCAAGGAACTACTTCTGAGCCTCTCACTCATAGAGAATTGAGAGACTGTCTCCAAATTCTTTTTTAGTTCCTTTCCCTAATTTCTGATTTTCTTCAATACCCCACTACTTTCCTTCTTACACTACTCTTCTCCTTTGCTTTTATCTCTTAGCTTGTCTTTACCTCTATTTTGTCCTTCCCCCCCCCATTTTATGCATGTTTAAATATATATTGCAATTCTGAAAAATCAGTTATTTTATTCTTTCTCCCACCATTCCAAATGTTTAAGCTACTGAAACTATGGGAAATATTAAAAAGTCATTTTAGCAGGCACATATAATGACTAATACTGTCAGTGGACTGGCTATACACACACACCCATAATTCATGTATTAACATACATACATGTATATATACACATTATATATACTGGTTGGTGTTCTTTAGAGAGAGCTTTGTTACAAAATGGTAACACATCACTGCAAAAAGAAAAATAAAGTTCTCTTGGTACTTCTTGATTCCAGTGATTTTCAGAACATGACCTAGTACTTGTTGGTATAAAATGTCAGTGTGAATGCATGTACTACACGCACTTAAAAAATTTTATTCCATAGCAGATTTAAAGCAACTTCCCCATTTCTTATACTAAACATGATGTTAGTTTTAAAGGTGCTCGCTCACTTTAAAATTATTTCTCTAATTCTTTAATGAACTTGATTTTGGAGCTTTCCCCCACAATTTCTACCTCCAGTTCTCACCCAATTTGAAAGCAAAGTACATAAAAATTGGAATATCCATTCACCATCTTTACAATGATTTGTGTCATAAATTGATCTTGCCACAAAATCGTCTCTTTAGGTAAATCTGATAACAGTGATTGCAAATTATTTTACTTGTTTATAGCTTCAAAATCCTTTACCAGGTTTTAAAGATAATTCATGGTTTATTACCTTAGGGTCATTTCATGACAGCAACTGTGGTTTTCAGAACATAAAAATGCCACACAGTAACTAAATGAATATAGAACAGGTGCCTCAACAGAAAGAAATGAAGTTTGGTTCCAACAGCCTTGCATTCTGAAGAGAAAGTGGGCAAGAAAGTAAATTGAACTGAAAAGGTGATGTAAGCTGTAGGTGGAAGACTATTACTTCATTAACTTAGCAAAAGATTTTGACCCTTCACAATACGTGTAATAGTTTAGCTGTGTAAGGTGTTTGGCCTCTTTCATTCGAAAACCATTTTCCATCAGATTTCTGGAAATAGCTTAACACCTCCAAGTTACTCCGTTGTGACATCTGGAACTGGCAGTGTGATGAAAATGCCAAGAGTGGACATCAGGAGGCTTTTTTGCCTCAGTCAAATATGAAAAGAGGACAAAACAGCAGTAAACTCTTAATCCCATCTGTGCCGGAGCCTGTCACTCTCTTCCAAGTAGACTTCTGTGGGTGTCACCATTCCCAGGAGGTCTCATTGCAACTTCCTATTATCTCCACCCAAATCCCCCACCTAAAAAGGCACACAGAAAGGGGCCATCCGATCGTGCTCATTCTCATTGTCAAGAGAAAACATAGAATTCTAAAGGCTTTTCTTTCAGCCTGGGTAGCATGTGGGAGTCAAGAGAAATCCCAACGAAAATCTGTTATCAATCAGTTGACTCCGGGCATTGGTCCAAGCCTTCCATACTCTTCATCCCTTTTATCCTCTCAACATTGGTTTCCTCATTTTATAGGTTAAATAAACCAAGGCAGAGAAATTGTTAAGGTCACACAGTGGGTAGTGGAGCTACAATGTGAATCTACATGATTCCAGAGCACACGTCTGAACATTTACGAATACTGCTTTAAGAAAGAAACAAACCAGCCTTAAATATGGCTTCCCAAATTGAACCTTGAAATTCAGCCTGTTACGTGCCCATTTGTTCAGCATCTCCCCCTCAGTCATTTTAACACCAGCAAACACTGCCGGGCTGAGTGATCCTTTAAACAAGACACACTGAAAGAGTACATAGATTTCAAAGCAGCCTGAAAGCCCTGAGGTTTCCACTTGGCTTTTTTTAAGAGTATTCCTTAGGAGGCTGATCCTTTGCCAGTCCTACAGGACAATTAGAACTTGTCAGTTGAAGGCTCAGCATTACTTTCCCCCTTTAACCTCATGGCATTTGCATTTCCTTATCGCAATGCACAGGCAGCTACTGGCCTGATTAGTAAACAGGCACTTCATCAGCTCCTTCTGCCCATGCAGGTGCTCTAATCTCTACCAACCAGTTCAGCCCTACTTTTTTGGGTGATGGGGTGATGCCAAGTTTCCCTATGCCATTGTGCTCTTTGTCTTCTGCCTCTAACTTCTTCCCTGCTACCACAGAGGCTTTAACTATGTTCTCTTCTTACCTAGAAATTTTGATTCAGTGTGCTTTTTCTGACCTAGATCCTGAAGGCCGTGACCCTGCAGCCCTGTACTCTCCTTTACCCTCCAGGTATCCAGGCTTACAAAGTAATATTAAACTTGCTAAAACAAAACTATCTGGCCTTCATAGCCTGCAGTGGCCTCTCTGGATTTGGCAGGGGCTTCCAAAATCCTTCTGGAGAGGAAGAGGAGGATGCAAGAGTGAAATTAATCATAACATCTCTGTTTCTTCTCCTACATTTTGGGTCATCAAATCTAGAAAATGTTAGAGCAGTCTATCCAACTAGGCCATAGAGATTATTAGTAAATTCTGACCTCCTAGAAAGGAACCCATTTAAAATAACCTGGAACTAGCAAATTAAACAGGCTGCTAAATTTAATCAGATAACAGGAACTCACTCAAATAACTGCTTGGCCTCTTCTAGCTAATTTGCCTGTTTAAGGAATTATGAAAACTATTTTGCACATTAGTTGACTAAACTTGGGGACCAGATGCCTGATGCTTCTATTTCAGATGGCAACCCCTCACATGCTCTCTAAAAAAAATAAAAAATAAAAAAAGGAATTGGAATCATTTTGAAGAAAGAGCTAACCAACTGAGGCTAGAATAATATGGAGTGAATGTCAGTTTTGTGTCTGTAAATTCATATATTCAAAGGAACCCAGAAACCATGAAATTTGCTTCCATGAGATTTTGCCAGATACATTATACTTGGGCAACGAAACTGTTTATCTTCAGAAAAGCTTGTGAGCTGAAATGTGAATACATGTCTGTAAGATTGTGTCACATTAAGACACCTGTCTATAAATGCTTTTAAAAGTGTTGAAAGAGTGTGATCTGAATATTTGGTCTTATACAAAATATGAAATGTGAGAGTTCTTGGATAGTCTCATAATATGGGACATGGAATAATGAGAAAGGAGGGCCTCAAGTTACTGCCCCTGAAAGGAAGTTAGTGGGTCATATAGGAAGGGTTTTGCTGCCCATATACTGGTGGTAAGGAGCTGGTTATGTTATATTATCTGTACTTGATTTTAAAATACCTCAGCACAGACAGTATGTGTGTGTTGTTTTTAATCTATAACTTAGGAGCACCGGGTGAACATTTCAAATTCCTTGACTGGACTATACCAGCCTGTAACCATTTGAGTTTCTAGTCAAGAAGCTTTGTGTTTTTATCCCCAATCAACATCAGGGCCCTTAAAAGCTAACCTACTGGATGATAAAATGTGTTTTCATGAGCGAACTAAGTGGCATTTAAGATGGGTGTGGAGTTATTGTTCATGGTGACATGTTTTACTCCAACACCTTTGTAAGAACAGAGAATAAGAATCAGCACACCCAATTGGCTCAGTCCTACAGGATATAATCTTAGATTTAGGATTCTGAAATTAAATTTATATTTTACCACTGTATTAGCATTCTCCAGAGAAATAGAACCAATAGGATATTAAATATATAATTATTATGAAGAATCGGCTAAAACAATTACAGAGGCTGACAAGATCCAAAATCTGTAGCAGACAAGCTGGAGATTCAGGAGAGCCAATGATATAAGTTCTCGTCTGAAGGCTGCCTGGCCCAAAACCCAGGAAGAGCTGATGTTTCAGTTTGAGTCTGAAGTCAAGATAAAACCAGTGTCTCTCCTCAGAGACAGGCAGAGACAGGCAGAGACAGGCAGAAGGAATTCCCTATTATCTGGAGACAGGTCAGCCTGTTTGCTTTATTCAGACCTTCAGCTGATGGCACGAGGCCCACCCACATTAGGAAGAGCAATCTGCTTTAGTCTATCCATTTAAATGTTAAACTTGCGGTGCCTGGCTGGCTCAGTCAGTTAAGCAGCTGCCTTCGGCTCAGGTCATGATCCTGGGGTCCTGGGATTGAGCTTCACATCCGGCTCCCTGCTCAGCAGAGAGCCTACTTCTCCCTCTCCCTCTGTCTGCTGCGCTGCCTACTTGCACTGTCAAATAAATAAATAAAATCTTTAAAAAAAAAAATGTTAAACTCATCCAAAAACACCCTCACAGAAACACTCAGGATAATGTATGAACAAGTATCTGGGCACCCCAAAGCCCAGTCCAGTTAACTCATAAAATTAACCATCACAACCACCTAAGAATTTTGACATCTGTCCCAACCAACACATTAAGCCAGGGCTGCTCTAAAATGATCTCACATCCATCTCTCATAATTATGCATGGTTATGTTGGAACAATGAAATGATCAGAGACCTGGGACTGCATCAGTGTTACTGAACACATTCCATGAGTTTTGTGCATGCTTGTTAATAAATCTTGATCCTGTGTGGCAGAATTTTTCCATTGTAACCTGCTACCTGAGGTAGTAAGACTATAGCTCCCAGCCACCTCTAAGCTCCTGGAGACTTCCTGTTATCAACCAAGAAAGAACCTCGTAATTGTGAATAACCCTACATTGGCTTACACTAGATTGCAGCACAACTTCTATAAAGTCTCTGGGCAGAAAATGACTTTTTCCACTGAAGAGGTTTTAAATGCCCTTGCATCTCAATAGCACCCAAGATAATACTGATCTCAGAGGACACGGGTGACACAGAGCACAGCCACTCTCCCTGATGTAAAGAGTAGAGTCTTGCAAGAGCCCACATCTATTTTTGATAATATGAAAACTAGGAAGCTAGCAATGCACAGAACCTGTGGGAGTAAAATACAGCTTCTATAGAAATCAATTGCCAATGGCTGTCCTATGAGCAAAAGGAGAAATGAGTCATTAGGACCCAAAGAAAGCAGCAGACATCAGAGCATAGTGAAAAAAGAACTCAGAAGAGCAGAACTAGTCCCTTACCACATGCTTAGAGATTATCATCAGCTCCATGGTAATTAGAGCTGCAAATAGACCAAGAGCCACTGAATTACTTTACAGTTCATTATATGTATGTAGATGAAATTCATATAGTTCTTATAGGAGAGGACCAAAGGGAGACAGTATTTCCCAATTAAAGAACCTTCTGTATTTTGTTATGACCACCTTATAAAATTAGACTCAAGATTCTGGAACCCTGAGTGGACTGACCAGGTAAGCAGCTATGTGTATAGGATACAGTCCTAACGGGGATGAATTCTGTCCTTGTACATGCTACCCAAATGAAGAATAATATAGCCCAAGAAACAAATCAGTAAATATATCAAAAATATAGATTTTATCCAAGACTGTACTTTAACTTTAGAAATAAATTTATTTCACAAAATATTTTATATTTACTACTGAATGTGAAATCCCTTTGCTTTAGCTGAGGACATCTCAGCAGGATTGGGAAGGGAAGAAAACTGAAGAATTACTTTACATGATGCTTGCTCAACTGACTTTATAATGCAATGTATGTTCTGAGATGGAGGATATGTGCTTTTAGGAAACACAGTAACTCTTATCAACCTTGCAGTGTTTGCTTTAGGAAATCACTACATCAATGTCTAAAACAGTGTATTCAAATGGAGAATAGTAGGTGGTTTCCTTCCTAAAATAGCCTTTTGTGTACTTGACATCTCTTTTTCAATCTACATTTAGCCTTCTACTCATTTCTTTGTATCTTATCTCCTCAGGACAGTTGGGATTTAGTTGGATTATTAATGTCTCCTTTACAGGGATATTATCCCCATGAGGCTATTTCTTGTTCTGATAGGAGTTTATAATCTAAACATAGGGACACTTGACATTAAAGGAAAATCTGCTCAGCAAAACATCCCCATGAGATTTGGCCAAAAAAAAAAAAAAAAAAAAAAAAAGAGCACAATGTGCTCTCGAATCAATCTAGTGCTCCAGCGAGATTCCTACAGTGATTTTTTTTTTTTTTAAAGATTTTATTTGTTTATTTGAGAGAGAGTGAGTACATGAGAGGGGGGAGGGTCAGAGGGAGAAGCAGACTCCCTGCCGAGCAGGAAGCCCGATGCGGGACTGGATCCTGGGACTCCGGGATCATGACCTGAGCCGAAGGCAGTCGCTTAACCAACTGAGCCACCCAGGCGCCCTCCTACAGTGATTTTAAGATTAACATTTTCATTTCATGGAAAAACCAAAGCAGATTTAATTGTAGGTATCATTTATTTGTAAGTTAGAGATACTGAGGTTGAATGTGATTTATGTGTGGGATTTACTCTGGATTCTCACAACATGGTATTGTGCACATCTCTACATACTGAGTGGTGATGGCAAACACATTGTGAATTCTTTGTATTATAACTAAGTTATGTATCTGGAGTTTTACTTCCTCAGCAAGATAAACTTTTCCATTACATATAGGATCACATGCAAGAATTCATAAGATTAGGAAAGAGAAAATGACAGTTGAGCATTCTGATACCATCAGAAGGGGAAATTTAGCTGAGGAATAGAGAACAAACTTCCTGAACAAAATTGGGGGCAACTCAATTTCTCTCATGAATTAATTGGGTTCTGCCATTTCCCATAGTTCAAGCTCTGGATGGTGGCTCTCTCTCATTCTGGAGCCCATTTGTCACTAATTGAGGCCAAAGGAGGGAGGGGTTGGAAATCGGATACACGAAAGTATATTTGCTTCCTTTATGGCAACCACTAAAAATCATTGAATTCACAAAAAAAAAAAAAGGTTGCTCAATAAAATGTTAGTTTCAAAATGCTTTCGTAATAAGTTCAAAGTTATTTTTCACCCTTTTTTCCCCATTTTATATCCAATTTGTCACCATTCCATTTTTTTTTTTTTTTTAAAGATTTTATTTATTTGACAGAGACACACAGCAAGAGAGGGAACACAAGCAGGGGGAGTGGGAGAGGGAGAAGCAGACTCCCCGCCGAGCAGGGAGCCCAATGCGAGACTCGATCCCAGGACCTTGGGATCATGACCTGAGCCGAAGGCAGATGCTTAACGACTGAGCCACCCAGGCGCCCCTCCAGTTTTTTCTTTTTAAACGCCTTTCAGATTTCACTTCTCTCTCTTCAGGATTTAGGACTGCATTCTTGTGATAACAGTAACAAACTTTAGTCTGACTCGCTCAGTCTCCATATTTTTTATCTATAAATATTTGCTATCTATATAGATTACAGACTATCTATAAATAGTCTTGGTTTTTATCTAGTCTGATCATTTCTGCCTTTTAATTCAAGCCTATAGTCTACTTTTATATTAGTATTAACAAATCTGCCATTTGGTATTTGTTTTCTATTTGACACATCTTTGTTGTTAATGTTTCCTTTCTACTTTTGGGTTAAACAAGTTTATTTTTTTATTTTTTTATTTTTTTTTAAAGATTTTATTTATTTGACAGACAGAGACACAGCGAGAGAGGGAACACAAGCAGGGGGAGTGGGAGAGGGAGAAGCAGGCTTCCCGCCGAGCAGGGAGCCTGATGCGGGGCTCGATCCCAGGACCCTGGGATCATGTCCTGAGCCGAAGGCAGGCGCTTAACTACTGAGCCACCCAGGCACCCCTAAACAAGTTTATTTTTAATGTTCTATTTTAATTCCTCATTTGGCTTTTTTGCTGTATTTTCCTGCATTGTTTCCTTTAGTGGTTGCTCTAAAAATTACAATAGGAATCATTAAATTATCATAATCTGCTTAGAATATTATTTTGTGTAAAATATAGGAACTTTGTAAAAGTAGAATATTTTCATTTAACACCCTGCCTTTTGTGCTATTGTCAGGCATTTATAATCTATATGCATTATATACATATCATAGATCATTAAAACTTTGCTTTTAATAGGTCATACAAAATTGAGAATAGAATTACAATATTCTGTTTACCATTTCCAGTGACCTTTGTTTCTAGAGATTCAAGTTGTCTGGTATCATTTTCCTTCAGCGTGATTTTTTTCCTAACATTTCTTGAAATTCAAGGTGCTTGAGATGAATTCTCTACTCTTTTCTTCATCTAAAAATGTTTTTATTTTACCCTCTGCTTTGATAGTTTTTTCTTTGAATGATAGCAATTTAAAGATGTCATTCCATTTCCTTCTGACCTTTATTATCTCTGACAAGAGGACCATTATTCTTATTGTTATTACCCCTTACATAATGCATCTTTTTTCTCTTATTGCTTTAAAGACTTTATTTTTAATCCCTGGATTTGAGCAGATTGGCTATGTTGTGCCTTCACTGAATTCATTGTATCTTGCTTGGATTTCTCTAATGACCCTTTAAGCTACAAATCTATGACAAAGGATTTTGTTGGTTGTATCCCCTTGCAAAGAGAGGCAGCCTCCATTTGAAGGCACCCCTTTGGATTTTGGACTTGCTGCCTTCTTGATATGGCTACCAGATACACTGCTATAGAAACTATCAGCTTGCTATTGGGTTCTTGTTACTGAACATGGAAATTGTGGAGGCTTTAAGGACTCTCCAGCCTGATATTCCTATTTTGGAATGGGTCAATTTAGACTCAGTGGCTAACAAGGTATGAAAGACCTATGAAGCCTAACTTGTCAAATGAAAGTAGTGTACATAAGAACACAGCCAGCCTGACCTGGGGCATCATCTTGGCTTTGCATTAAACCTGACAACTATTACTTTGGGGGAAATCTTTATCTTCTCCACTATCTAAAACAAAGCTGCTAGCTCAGTTGTAGTCTCACTACACTGATGGGACACCTAAGATGAAACCCAATGGTACCCACTGGGCTGCTGCAGTTATTCCGTATAAGCACCAGCTCTGAAGAACCAAAATGGATGTGATAATTCTGGCCAGTGCATAATACTTCCCCTGGTGAACTTTCTATTTTCTACTGGCTTTTGGGTTTTGACAGTGGCCTATCTGCTTAGTCTACCACCTTTTATACTACAGACCAGCAATTTAAAGTAATCCCTCTCTCAAGCCACAAACAGTGAAACAAATCAAGGCTAATAATGGAACCATCTTTGACTCATGCAGATGGCCATGGTTAGGGTCCATTCTCTGATGAGCTAGATTGCTTGAGTTTGCACTATTCAGATTGCCACCATTGCTGTCTGGATTCATTACCAAATAGGGCAATACATTTACCATCAAAGGTTGGAACAATATAAAGGACTATTTCTGATACAGAGGTTTCTACCCCTTGCTAGATTCATGACCCATGCCAAAAGTTCACCCATTTATCTTGTGGTGTGGGAGACCATATTGGACAGTGCAGGGCTCTTACCCACACCTATAAGTTGACTAGAGCAAAACGGACTCATTATGAAGGCAATAATGGTTTTTATCACTCTACACTTTTTCTTGTATGATGTTTCTGTATGCTCAGCTATATTTGGCCACAGTTATGATCCTGAAAAACAATCCTTCTCATGTGTTTGGCCTTCCAAACCATTTGCAGTCTGATAGCTGGTTCTCATGATAAAAAGCACTTAATGAGTTGCTTATTGAGGTATTGGATGGAGTTTCCGTATTTTGTTTCACCCACGTATATCTGATATTGTACATTGCAACAGCCTCCTCAAGAAATGACAAACAATTGACACTACCTTTTCTCACTTCCTCCTGATCCACACATCCTAGTAAGACAGTTTGGTCACCGAATGCAATTGCCCCCAAAAAGAGATCATTTTCTTGTGGCTACTTGGGTAATGATTAAGATCAAAGGGTAGAAGGTTATATAGACCTATTTTGAAAATTCAGAATTCTTCCAATTCCTGGGCACAAAGCTTTTCACTTTCCCTAATAGAAAACCCAGGCCAACTTGGCTGGTACACTATTTGGATGGCAGCCCAGCTAAAAGGGGGGCATAAAGGAAATGAGTTTAATTCTGGTTCAGCCACCTACATTCTCTTGTTGGACTGACATAGTCCTAGATCATAGGATAATAATTTCCTGGTTGACTCTATTGTACACTGAGTCCGTCTGCAGTGGCCCACCCAGGACAAATGGGAAGAAATAGGTTTCTATAAGTTTTAGAAATACACTTTTTTCTTTCATACGTAACCTTTCTAAATGAGAAGGCTAGGTGTGAGTAGGCATGATTATAAAAAAGGTGACATTACTGATGGGGCATACAAGTGGGGCATATTGATTGTGTGGTGGTAGAAAAATAACATGCTGGCATCAAGGGGAGGAACACCTCAGACACCAGAAGGGAGGTACATTAATAATGTTTCTCAGAATCACCCCCTGGAACCTATTTCACAAAGGAATGTTCCCTGATTTTGCATTCCAAAAATGTTATAAGAGCTTTAAATTTAAATGGCTACTTGATTTATCAACCCTCATCAGGAATCTGTGACCATGATTTGATCATCATCTCCCGTAACCTTACTGAGAAACCTATTGGAAAAAAGCAGCTCCTATACCTTCCATGCAAAATATCTGCCAACACATCTGGATGTTTTCCCCACCCCCATTGTTATAGCCCTTGCTCATTCCCATGAGGCAGACTAATTCTACCCAACTTGTAGCATAGACAAACAGGACAGATTGGACTGACTTCCCTCTAGGAATTCCTCTAAAATAAGGACTTGACTAAATTAACTGGGGTCCCTAAAATCTACCAGTCAGATAGGAGACCAGTTAGAAATCCAGTCAACCTGTAGCCCTGACCAATGCAGGGGCTACTTTGGAGGCACCAACAATTACAAACAACACTTTATTCCAAGGGTACCATGCACATTTGCTTATGTGTAAGCCAGGCATTAATTTGACTTCTTCCTGAAAACTTGGTGACTTGACCTTAGAAAACATTCAAGTATTTAAAAGACTACTCCCAGTAGCTCATGTAGCCCTCATACCACTGTGGAAATCTCTCCAAAATTTGGTCACCGTTACTCAGAGGAGATTCTTAAAGAGATAAAGATCTCATTATTTATGCATATCTTATGGGCAATTATTCCTACAATGGGAGTTATCTAATTTGAAAAGGTGGCATGAAATTTATCCCTCATTTCTGGGAAGATGGCAGAGTAGGGGGCCCTAGTTTCATCTGGTCCCTTGAATTCACCTAGATAGCTATCAAATCATTCAGAACACCTGTGAATTGAACCTGAGATCCAAGAAAAGAATTGCTACAATTCTACAAATAGAAAAGTAACCACTTTTATTTTTTTTTTAATTTTATTTATTTGACAGAGAGAGAGATAGCGAGAGCAGGAACACAAGCAGGGTGAGTGGGAGAGGGAGAAGCAGGCTTCCCGCCGAGCAGGGAGCCCGATGTGGGACTCGATCCCGGGACCCCAGGATCATGACCCGAGCCGAAGGCAGACGCTTAACGACTGAGCCACCCAGGCGCCCTAGAAAAGTAACCACTTCTTGCAAATAGCACAAGAAGCCTTCAAGGAACAAAAGCCAAATAGATCAACCAGAAACAGCTTACACTGAGTCTAGCCCCCTGGCAAGGGCCAGTGCTACTTGGCCCAGGCAAAGATACCTGAGCATCAGTGCAACAAGCCCTTCCCCACCAGAAGACCAGTAGGAATATCAGGCTAATACCAAGTTTATGGATCACACAGAACTGAAAAACTCTTGTGCTATGGGAAAATAGTATATCAAATTCGAGGGCTTTTTTCTCATGAGTCTTTAGTCTTTCAACTGAATTTTTTTTTCCCTTTTCAACTAGTTTCTTATTTTATCAACTCTTTGTTTTTGAGTTTTTAATTTTCATTTTTACCTTTACATTTTATAGAATATTCTTCATTTTTTGCTTCCTTTTACTGTATTCTAGTTTTGCATTCTTTACAATTTTGGGATTTAGTGTCTTCTAACAAACAGACCAAAATACACCCAGGACCAAGTGTATCACACTGTTTTGTCCACCTGTGAGATTCTATTCTTTTATCTTTTTTGGTTTTGGATCTCTTCAGATTTGTCTAGTGTGTATTTCACTGGAGTCATGGTTGATATTTTTAATTTTGTTCTCTCATTCATCTATTCTCTGGACAAAATGACTAGAAGGAGAAATTCATAGCAAAAGAAAGAAAGAGGTAATACTCTCTGTCACAGATTTAATTGATATGGATTTAAGTGTTGGTGTTAGAACTCAGAAAAAATTATTATAAAGACACTAGCTGGGCTTGAAAAAAGCATAAAAGACACTAGAGAATCCATTAGTGTAGAAATAAAAGAACTAAAATCTGATCAAGCCAAAATTAAAAATGCTTAAACTGAGATGCAGTCTAAAATGGATGCTCTAATGGCTAGGGTAAATGAGGCAGAAGAGTCAGTGACATAGAAGACAAAATGATGGAAAGGAAGCTGAGGAAAAAAGAAACAGTTAATGGATCATGAGGGGAGGCTTTGAGAAATCAGCGACACCATAAAGTGAAACAATATTAGAATTATTGGGGTTCCAGAGGAAGAAGAGAAACAGAAGGTATATTTGAGCAAATCATAGCTAAGAACTTCCCTAATCTGGGGAAGGAAATAGGCATCCAAGTCCAGGAGGAACAGAGAACCCCCCTCAAAAATCAATAAAAATAGAACAATAGCCTGACATGTAATAGTGAAGCTTGCAAATCTCAGAGATACAAAAAAAATCTTGAAAGAGACAAGAGGTCTTTATTGTACAAGGGTAGAAACATTAGACTGGCAGCAGACTTATCCACACAGACCTGGCAGGCCAGAAAGGGCTGGCATGATATATTCAAGGTACTACACCAAAGACTGTAGTAAGGGATGTAGAGGGACACTATAATATACTTAAAGGGTCTATCTAACAAGAAGATCTATCAATTATTAGTATTTATGCTAACTTGGGAGCAGCCAATTACATAAACCAATTAATAACAAAATTAAAGAAACACATTGATAATACAATAATAGCAGGGGACTTCAACACCCTACCCACAGCAGTGGACAGATCATCTAAGCAGCAGATCAACAAAGAAACAAGGACTTTGAATGACACACTGGACCAGATGGACTTCACAGATATATACAGAACATTCCATCATAAAGCAACAGAATACACATTCATCTCAAGTGCACATGGAACATTTCCAGAAGAGATCACATACTGGGTCACAAATCAGGTCTCAACCAGTATCAAAAAATTTGAGATTATTCCCTGCGTATTTCCAGACCACAATGCTTTGAAACTCAAAATTTGGAAAGAACTCAAATACTTGGGAGGTTGAAGAGCATTCTACTAAAGAATGAAGGGGTCAACAAGGAAATTAAGAAGTATAAATAATCATGGAAACGAGTGAAAATGAAAACAATTGTCCAAAACCTTTGGGATACAGTAAAGGTGGTCCTAAGAGGGAATTACATAGCAATACAAGACTTCCTCAAAAAAATTAGAAAAGTCTCAAATATACAAGCTAACCTTGCACCTAAAGGAGCTGGAAAAAGAACATAAAATAAAGCCTAAACCAAGCCGGAGAAGAGAAATAATAAAGTTTAGAGTAGAAATCAATGAAATAGAAACCAAAAGAAGAGTAGAACAGATCAACAAAATGAGGAGCTGGTTCTTTGAAAGAATAAGATCAATAAACCCCTACCCAGACTTATCCAAAGGAAAAGAGAAAGGACCCAAATAAATAAAATCATGAATGAAAGAGGAGAGATCACAACCAACACCAAGGAAATACAAACAATTTTAAGAACACATTATGAGCACCTATATGTCAACAAATTAGGCAATCTGGAAGAAATGGATGCATTCCTGGAAACTTATCAACTACCAAAATTGAAAGAAATAGAAAACCTGAAGAGACCCATAACCAGCAAGGAAATTGAAGCAGTAATGACAAATCTCCCCCAAAAACAAGAGTCTAGGGCCAGATGGCTTCCCAGGGGAGTTCTACCAAATATTTAAAGAATTTATACCTATTCTTCTGAGGCTGTTTCAAAAAATAAGAAGGGAAGGAAAACCTCCAAACTCATTCTAGGAGTCCAGCATTACCTTGATCCTAAAACCAAAAACCCCACCAAAAAGAATTACAGACCAGGGTCCCTGATGAATATGGATGCTAAAATTCTCACCAAGATACTAGCCAATAGGATCCAACAGTACATTAAAAGGATTATTCCCCACCACCAAGTGGGATTTATTCCTGGGTTGCAAGTGTGGTTCAACACCTACAAATCAACGTGATACATCATATTAATAAAAGAAAGGACAAGAACCATATGATCCTCTCAATTGATACAGAAAAAACATTTGACAAAATACAGTACCCTTTCCTGTTTAAAACTCTTCACAGTGTAGGGACAGAAGGAACATACCTCATTGTCATAAAAGCCATCTATGAAAAGCCCACAGTGACTATCATTCTCAATGCGGAAAAACAGAGCTTTTCCCCTAAGGTCAGGAACATGGCAGGGATGCCCCATTCTCACCACTGTTGTTCAACACAGTACTGGAAGTCCTAACCTCAGCAATCAGACAACAAAAATAAAAGGTATTCAAATTGGCAAAGAAGAAGTCAAACTCTCACTCTTCACAGATGACATACTTTATGTGGAAAACCCAAAAACTCCACCCCAAAATTGCTAGAACTCATACAGCAATTCAGTAACATGGCAGGATACAAAAAAATGCACAGAAATCAGTTGCATTTCTATACACTAACAATGAGACTGAAAAAGGAGAAATTAAAGAGTCAATCCCATTCACAATTGCACCCCAAACCATAAGATACCTAGGAATAAACTTTACCAAAGAGGTAAAGGAACTGTACTCTAAAAACTACAGAACACTTATGAAAGAAATTCAGGAAGACACAAAGAAATGGAAAAACATCCCATGCTCAAGGATTGGAAGAATAAACATTGTTAAAATGTCTATGTTACCCAGAGCAATCTACACATTCAATGCAATCCCTATCAAAATACCATTGACATTTTTCACAGAACTGGAACAAATAATCCTAAGATTTGTATGGAACCAGAAAAGACCCCGAATAGCCAGAGGAATATTGAAAAAGAACACCAAAGCGGGACTTCAACCTCTATTACAAAGTTATAATCATCAAGACAGTATGGAAATGGCACAGAAACAGACACATAGATCAATGGAACAGAACAGAGAGCACAGAAATGGACCCTCAACTCTATGGTCAACTGATCTCCAACAAAGCAGGAAAGAATATCCAATGGAAAGACAAAAATCTCTTCAACAAATGTGACTGGGGAAAATGGACAGCCACGTGTAGAAGAATGAAACTGGATCATTTTTCCTTATACCATAACAAAAATAGACTCAAAATGATGAAAGACCTAAATGTGAGACAGGAATCCTTCAAAATCCTAGAGGAGAACACAGGCAGCAACCTCTTCGACCTCAGCGGCGGCAAAATCTTGCTAAACATGTCTCCAAATTCAAGAGAAACAGAAGCAAACATGAACTTTTGGGACTTCATCAAGATAAAAGACTTCTGCACAGCAAAGGAAACAATCAACAAAACTAAGAGGCAACCTATAGAATAGGAGAAGATATTTGCGAATGTCATATCAAATAAAGGGCTGGTATCCAAGGTCTATAAAGAACTTATCGGGGCGCCTGGGTGGCTCAGTCGGTTAAGCGACTGCCTTCGGCTCAGGTCATGATCCCAGGGTCCTGGGATCGAGTCCCACATCGGGCTCCTGGCTCAGCGGGGAGCCTGCTTCTCCCTCTGACCCTCTCCTCTCTCATGCTGTTTCTCTCTCGCTCGCTCTCCAATAAATAAATAAAATCTTTAAAAAAAAAAATAAAGAACTTATCAAACTCAACACCCAAAAGACAAATAATCAAAAAATGGGCAGAAGACATGGACAGACATTTCTCCATAGAAGACATATAAATGGCCAACAGACACATGAAAAAAATGCTCCACATCACTCAGCATCAGGGAAATACAAATTAAAACCACAATGAGATATGACCTCACACCAGTCAAAATGGCTAAAATTAGCAAGTCAGGAAATAAATGTTGGCGAGGATGTGGTGAAAGGGGAATCCTCTTACACTGTGGGTGGGAAGGGCAGCTGGTACAGTCACTCTGAAAAACAGTAGGGAAGTTCCTCAAGAAGTTAAAAATAGAGCTTACCCTATGACTCAGCAATTGTACTACTGGGTATTTACCCCAAAGATACAAATGTAATGACCCGAAGGGCCACATGCACCCCAAAGTTCATAGCAGCAATGTCCAAAATAGCCAAACTGTGGAAAAGAGCTGAGATGTCCATCGACAGATGAATGGATAAAGAAGATGTATACACACATAGATATATATATCTTATACACATGTATAAGAAAATATATACACACATATATATATACATACATATACATACACACATGGTAAGTATTCATCCTTTTTGATGGTTAAGTAATATTCCATTACACACACACACACACAATGGAATATTACTCAACCATCTGAAAGGATGAGTATTTACCATTTACATTGGCATGGATGGAACTGAAGGGTATTATGCTGAGTGAAATAAGTCAGAGAAAGACAATTATCATATGGTTTCACTCATAAGTGGAATATAACGAACAGTGCAGAGGATCATAGGGGAAGGGAGGAAAACGGAATGGGAAGTCGGAAAGAAAAACCATGAGAGACTCTTTATAGGAAACAAACTGAGGGTTTCCAGAGGGGAGGTGGGTAAGGGGATGGGGTAATTGTGTAATGGGCATTAAGGAGGGCATGTGATGTGAAGAGCACTGGGTGTTACATGCAACTGATGAATCACTAAATTCTACCTCTAAAACTAATAATGTACTATATGTTGGCTAATTGAATTTAAATTAAAAAAAAAAGAGGAAAAAAATTTATCCCTAACTTAGCTGACATGATCACTAATATTATCTTAGCTCTGGGATGCATTCAGATAACCAATAACTCAATGGCCAGATTTTGATACATGACAAATTGCACTAAACATACCCCTTTGTGGGTTAAGATTGTCTGTGTAATCAAGGTTACACTTTATTGTACCTGGATTAACATTTTTAGACCAAAAAGATTAATTCAGAAATTTAAGAAGAAAATTACCTGGGATTCTATGGTAGACCCTGGTAGTTTATAGAATTTATTCGGCTAGCTAAGTCCAGCTGGGGGAACGATTGTTACTGCAGATTGGCCTCTTCCTGCTACTTTGAGTCCTGTTGATGGCAGTCTTTAATATATGAAACAAATTCATGAACTTGGTTCCAGCCTATATTGTTCAGATTAATAAGGGTGGGCAACAGAATGGTGTACACCTGAAGAAATTCATTAGCTGAGACTATAAATGAGGGGCAGATATTGTTGGAAGAGGAGTCTCCAGGGCTCTTTCATGTTTTGGCAGGTCTCATAAAGAAGGCAGTTACTACTCTCTATTCTGAGCTATCTTTGTAAGGATGTTTATATGCAGAACAGACTTGGAAAACAAGAGACAGGGTTTCCACCCAAAGCTAAGAGCAATCATGCTTATTCTCAAATATAACATTTCCCTCTGGATCAAAGGACAGGCATATTTTGAAATATTAGGATCCTAATCACAAAGTTCTTCTCCTCTAACACAACCCATAGCAGGGGCAAGTGCTGTTTCTCTGCACATAGCCATGTAGAAATTGGGACTTGGAAACACAGTGCAAACATAAAGGCAACTACTCTAGCTACCAATATGAGTGATAAAGTCATTTTCTGAACCGGAGTTCTCATGTAGTCTACCTGCACCAATGGAACTATGGCAGGCTAACCTGTTAGTGTGCAAGAAGAGTAAAATCTCCAAGCCTTCAGCATTCTTGATACTGTGTAACATTATACATAAGCAGCTAATATTGTTTCTGGTACAATTAATAACCTTAATATTAGAAGCTGCTGAATATTATTTCCCATGCATATCACAACAACCAGCACATGGGGATGTTTAATACATATGGACAGATGAATTGGTCACATATTTCAAGAAATTACTGTGAAATAGTTTCATAGCCATTCAAATAATGCCATAAAAGAATGACTTCCAAGTATAATTGGATGGCCAAAAGGAAATTAATAGCCGGTTCTGGAAATGTTTCAGTTTAACACATGCTCAATCAGAACAATAGTTCTCACAAGGTGACTAAATTGCTTAATTTTCTATCCAGCAGATGTCTATGGTAATCTTACTAAGCTGACAAGGCTAATTTTCTCTTTCCTTCTAAAGTCAATTTTTTTCCTAATTCATATTTTAGACTTGAGAAATTCTCTTTAGAATTAGGTTTTAATAGTTATCCATAACTTTTGGTAGTGTAACAATTCATGTCAGCTAAAGATAATATTTTCATAGCATAATGAAGGCCAATACTCCAGCCTTTATATATCTTGATACATCAGCCAGACATCGGAGGGAGTTCTTGTTTAAGGTATACTGGACATATAGTGTCATGTCCTTCTTAAATTGTTCTCTTTTTCCTCTGCCTTAACATTGGAAATGTCCCGAATAGGAATTGTTCCTTCATCCTGTGTTTCAGAATGAAGACAATGAGTTGCTTAATCTGTGACAGGTTTTGGCTCAATTTACCAAATTTCTGAAGTCACTGAGATTTAGGGGGTTGATACTGAGGCAGAATTTAGTCTGAAATGTCTGACATAGGGGCAATGGAAAAGGTTACGACCACAGAAAGATAAAATTAACAAAGAGCACTTTAATTCTAAAGCACCACAAATTCTGTACAAAGATTACAACTTCTGGAAATAGAAAACTATTAGCTTTCCTGCTTTTTCATTTGCTCTTAAGATGGTCTATTCCATGCCTTTGTTGGTATCTGCTACTAGGAGTCATAAAATTCTCTCTATTCTCATTCCTTTTCTCCCCTCTTAAGCAATGATTCATTCAACATCCATTATGTTCAACCACGTGTTAGCATTTCTTTCTTCATCCTTTTATACGTTATAGGAAAAACTTATAAGAAGTGTAACCCTTTATGAAGCAATCACCATGTGTGAGGTTTTGACTTAATGTTTTCATTATCAATACATTTTATAGTTACAAATCGTTATGCCTCTTGTTTCTATTATAGGACTCAAATGAGATTCAAAGTGGTTAAGGAAATTGAAGACAATTATATACCTGCTAAAAGAGCAGAACTAAGATTTGAATTCAGTTTGTCTAAGTCCTAAAACCTGATTCTTCCACTACACCATTATCATACATAATAGCATGAGAAAACTACATAGATTATCAAATCAAATTTCCTCATGAAGCCAGAAATATGTACAATGAAATATTAATGAGAAATCAATGAATTTTAAAGACCACTTTTACTCCTAATCTGTGTATCTTTAAAGTTGTTGACCATTAGTTTAATGCTATAAATTTGTTGAAAGCATATGGTAAATAATTAAGCTGAGGAATTTCTTTAGAACAACCCAGGTGACTGTGATAAAAATTAATCAATTGCCTTACAATTTAACTTTTAAAAAGTTTAATTTCACATGGCCTATTTAATAATTATTTGGGGGCTGAACTGGGTTTGCTCAAGATAAGCCTAGAACTATTTATTAGTTTAATGATGAAAGACTAATAGACTATGTGAACTTCATCTTTAGTTTTTTTTTTTGTTTAATTGATCTAGAGGATTCTTCTAATAAATGCTTTAAAAAAAAAATGTTACCACTATTAGAACTGGAGCAAAAGAACTTGCAAGAAACTAGATAAATCCAGGCAGACTTTCTCCGAGATACATGGAAGAACATAATTTCAACAAAAGAAACAACAAATGTAAACAGGGAATAAAATATGAAGAATAAAAGAAAACTAAACATGTGATACAGCAGGCACATTTTGGTGTGTCTTCCCAGCTCACAACGATTTTCCCTGCTATGGGAATTACACTGGAGTGGGTGCCACCTGCTCAGGTCCATTTAACATTACCCTCCCCCTTTTTGGCCATAGAAAATGAATCCACTTTAGATCCTGATCCAAGATGGGCCCATTAGAGTCTTCTTAGAGGGAAGATGTACTTTAACAGAAGCATACAAAGATTGGTAGTTTGGAGTTAAATCATACTGTTGATAGCAAACCTTTTAGAATATTCATATATACTCATGTTGTTGAGTTTGGCAAAAATGCTTTAGTTTTTGCCAGTCCCAGGCTTACCTCAAATATATGGTATTCTTTGTAACCTTCCTGTTAGTATCTCTGCTTTCTGGGGACTTTTTTTCCCCAGCTTTACTACTTAATTTAAATCTTCAGTTTTTGTGTCCATGAAAGATCTTTATCAACTCTAAGGCACACCTTTAATGGTTGAGCCTAATACATGATTAAACATGATATTTCAATGTAAATGTATCCTTGGACCATCTCACCCCCTTACACATTTACAGTGCTTTTATATACGTATAGAGGTTATGTCAAAAATTTTGACCAAAAGAGGCTTTACATGTACAAGCATGCAGTTGAAATCTGGAGTAAAAGTTTATAATTAGAACAATTTACATGATACAAGCTGATGAAATTAATGTGCCTAAGATTCCTCTCCCTACTCCTGACCCCATCATGTATGTTAATATTTCATGATCAAATTTTTAAAATTTATATTCTATACCATAATTTCTACAATCATTTAATCCTACATTTAAATAGATTCAATCCTTTTTAAACCATGACTTCTTCAATCACTGGTGTCTTAGTTTTAATTTCTGATTTAGGAGGATTCACTTTTAAGTAGTTTTGTTTTTCAAGGGGAAATGTATTAAATTTTGGCTTAAAATGAGGTACTTTACACCTCATTTATAAAAAATAAAATACAGATTTTAAGTGTATATTTCAATAAGTTTGAAGAAATTAATCTACCAATGTAACTACCACTGCAATCAAGATATAGAATATTTCCATTGCCCCAGAAAGTTCCCTTCTGCTTTTTCCAAACAATGACCTCCTCTGTTACTCCCCACTCTTGACACAAACAGCCACTGGTAGGATTTGTTACCCTACCACCATAGCTTACTTTTGTCTTTCCTATACCTTCATTTTACAATTTGTACAGTAGGGGTGCCTGGGTGGTTCAGTTGGGTAAGTGTCTGCCTTCAGCTCAGATCATGATCTCAGCATCCTGGGATGAAGTCCCTGTAGGGCGCTCTGCTCAGTCTGCTGCTCTCCCTCACTCAAAAAAATTCTACAGTATATATTCTTTTGTGCTTGGCTTTTGTTCAATATCATTTTTTTGAAATCCATCTGTATTGTTGAATGTATCAGTGATTCATTCCTTGTTATTATTGCTGAGAACGATTGTGTAAATTTTCCCAAAAGGTTTTTTTCCATTTACCAGTTGACGTATAGCTGAATATTTTCCAGTTTGAGGCTATAACGAATATGGCTGAAATAAACATTCTTTTACAATTTTTTTGTGGACATTTTCATTTCTCTTTGGTAAACAGGAGTGAAATCTAGGGGTCTTTATGTTGGTATTTTAGAAATTACTAACCTGTTTTCCCAAGTAATGGGACAATGTTACACTCCAGTCAGTGTTTGAGAGATCCAGTTGCTTCATACCCTTTTCAATGTTTGACATTGTAAATCTAATTTTACCCTTTATAGTGTGTGCAAAATGGTGTATCAGGATTTCAGTGTGCATTTTCTTGATGACTAATGAGGTTGAAAATCCTATCATATGCTTATTAGCTATTCTTGTACCTTATTTTGCAAAGTGTTCTAGACTTCTCACTTTAAAATGGATCAACTTTCTTATAATTGTTTCATATTAGTTGTTTATATATGCTGGACAAAAGTCCTTTGTCATATGAACATATGTCATATGTATTTATTTTTATATGTGTTTTTTTTTTCCCTGCATGAATCATCAGTTTGTCAAATCACATTTGTTGTAAAGAGTCCTTTCCTTATTATCTTGGCATCTTGTCATCTATTGACTGTATATATTTGGTCATTTTTGGACTCTAATGTTTATCCTTATACCAAGACCACACTTAATTTCTTTAATTTTATTCTGTAGCAATTCAGTTCTGTTCAATTTTGCTTCTTTTTTGAACTTTAAAGTTGTTTACAAAAGTATTCTTCATTAAATTTCTGTGTGCAAATATGTTTCTGAGTCTGTTTCTCAGGTAAACTAACCTTAGAACAACCCAAGTATTACTCATATTTTCTGTGTACTTAATCATTTATTGGCTTTCAAAAAAAATCAATTATAAAAAATATCCAAAAAGGCTTATGGAATGGCCTATTTTCCTTTTAGTCTCTCTCATTTTTTTTGCTTGATATATTTTCAAATTACCTTACTAAGTACATGTATGTTTTAGACAGATTTTCTTTCCTTTTTGTAATTATGACAAGGCCTTCTCTTTTTCTATGATTTATTCCTTGTCTTCAACTCTAGTTTGATATTAATACAGCCATACTAGCTGTCTTGTTTGATATTTGCATAATATAAAAACATTAATAAAGGATAAAAATATATTTAAAGAAACCTAATATTAGAGTGTCTTTATATTTATCTGCCTCCTTTATAGATATAATAGTCATATCTTGCTTTTTTTATATACAGTGTGATGATCTCTGTCTTTTAAAGTGTTTTGCCCAATTCTATTTAATGCAATTATTGCTATGATTGGGTTTAAGTCTATCATGTTACTATTTGATTGCTATTGTCTTCTTACAGTTAACATAGTATTTTTCTTTTCCTTTGGCTTTTTTGTGGTAAAGTGTGCATAACAAGTTTAGAAACAACAAAAGCAATTTGGGGAAGTCAAAAATATGTGGAAATTTAAAACACACTCCTAAATAACCAGTGGGTCATATGAATACAAAGATGTTGGAAAACTACTTTGACAATAATGAAGACAAGACATATCAACCTTACAGGACAAAGCTAAAGCAGTCCTTAGAGGGAACTCATCTTTAAATAATGTTAAAAACTTAATCCTCCCAATTTTAGCAACTGACAAGAAGAGAAATCAACCTAAACCAAACAGCAGAAAATAAGATTAGAACAGATATTAGTGAAGTAGAAAATAGCAAAATATAGAAAACTGATGAAACAAATAGCAGTTTTCTTTGAAAATCAGCAAAATTCACAAACCTCTATCTGGATTGACCAAGAAAAAAAAGTGACTCCAATTACTAGAATTAGAAATGAAAGGGAACATTAGGACTGATCTAACACAAATGATTATAAAGGAATACTGAAGTATTGCATGCTAATATATTAAATAACTGAAATGAAATGGACACATCTAAAAAGTCACTCTTAAAACTAATGCAAGAAAAGAAATAACCTAAGTAAATCTATAGTAAGCAAACAGATATAATTAGGACTAAAAAAACTGCCAACAAAGAAAAGCCCAGGAGCAGATGGCTTCATGGCTGAATTTTTCCAGCCTTACAAAACCCTCCCCACCAAAAAACAACAACAACAACAAAAAATCATTTTTGCCACAAGGTCTACCAAAGAAAAGAAAACTCTCTCCAACTCTATGTGGCCAGTATTACCTTGCTAACAGATAAAAATATCACCAGAATATTACAAACCAATTTCTCATTTATATGGACACCAAAATCCTCAACAAAACATTAACAAACTAAATTGCAACATAAAGAATTATATAACATGATTAAGTGGTATTTGTCCCAGGAATGCAAAGTTGATTTAACATCTGAAAAATAATGTTATACACCATTATCAATAAAGCATAAACTACATGACAATTGCAATACATAAGAACCTGACAAAGTCTAACCTCCTTTCTTGATAAAAACACACAGAAAAGTAGAGATGTAAGTGAACTTAATCTGATCAGCTGCATCTCTGAAAAGTGTATAGCTAACATTATTCTGAATGGTTAAAGATTAGCTTCTTTCCCCTAAGATCAAGAACTACAAAATGTTCACTCTTACCACTTCTATTAAACATTGCAATGGAGGTTCTAACCAGGGCAATTAAGAAATAAATGGCATCCAGATTGGAAAGGAAGAAGTAAAACTGTATCTATTTGCAGAGGTCATAATCATGTATACAGATGAGCTTAAGGAATTCACTTAAAAACTGTTAGAGCTAACAAATAAGTTCCACAAGATTATAGGACACAAGAATATATATAAAAAAAATTAATTGCATTTCTATATACTTGCAATGAACAATCCAAAATAAAATTCCATTTACATTAACATCACAAAGAATACTTAGGTATAAGTTTAAGAAAAGTGCACTATATATGCTGAATATTACAAAATATTTGATAAAAATCAAAGATCTGAATAAAAGGAAACAATGTTCATGGATTAGAATACAATATATTAAGATGGGAATATTCCTCAAATCGATTTAGAGATTGAAGGCAATCTCTATCAGACTCCTAGTTGATTTCTTCAATTGTCAAGCTGCTTTTAATATTCACATGGAATTCTGAAGGACCCAGAGTAGCCAAACAATCTTAAAAAAGAAAAAAAAAAAAAAGTAGGAAGACTCACTCTTCCTAATTTCAAAACTTACTGCAAAGGTAGAGTAATCAAGACAGGGTAGTACTGGCAGAAGTATCTATAGATCAAAGGAATAGAATTGAGAGTCCACAAACCCATGTGTGTGTGGTCAATTCATTTTCACATACATGCCAGAATCATTTAATAGAATGGGGGAAATAACAGTCTTTTCAATACATGATGCTTTGACAACTGGAAAATCCCTCATTTAAAAAAAAAAAAAAATTACCCCAGACCTCTAGTCTTCACTCAAAGGTTAACTATTATTAATAGTTGAATATATAGGCTTCCAAAATAGTTTTATATGTGCATGTACATATGTGAAAATATACAAATACAGTTTTTATGCTCAGACTGTGTTGTGTTTGCCATTTCATTTACGAAATGACATAGCTTAAATAATAGCTTTCACTTATAAACCACATTTTTAGGAGCCAGGTGACATTCTAAGTCCTTTATATCTTAACTTGATGTAATCCACACAAAACACACAAGAAAAGTGCTATTACTATTCACATATCAGGACAATGAAATTAAGTATCTGGAGTTAAATAATTTGGCAAGTTTGCACAGTTGGAAAGAAGCAGGGCTGGGATACAAACACAAGTCCCAGAGTTCATACTCTTTACTCTCCCCTCCACTGGCCTACCACTGGAAAAGGTGAAAAAATTTGACGTATTTATGTGAAATAGCATGTTTTCTACTCATTTTTTATCTGCTCCCATCATTCAAAACATTTAAGTTGAACCTTTTTGTATGTATTTCAAGCAATGCCTCATGAATATTTTTGGTATGATTTATTTTACCATGGAGAATGAGGTTGGGATTGAACTATGAATTTTTTTCCTGATAGCCAGAATTTTATTGTTATTTATTTGTTCATTTGTCTGCTGTTCACAACATGGTCAGGTTCTATATTTTATCCTGTGCCTAGCAAAGTGACTCCACACTACTTTGTTGAATGAGTGAATAAATGAATGGACAATCTCTTAGGAATTATTACCTCATTGAGAGTAAGTCGAATAGTTCACAAAACCGAGAATCAGATGAATAAACTTTGAAGTGCTGAAAAATGAGAAGTGTCATATTGTTCTCCCTCTTTGCAATCTTACATGTATCTCTGCAGAGTACGTACTTTAAGGATACGACCATGTATTATAAAACCCTAAATATTCTTTGATTTCAATTTCTATTTCCTGACTCCTCTAAAAAGTAAAAGGTCTCAAACTTTGTTTTCTGATTCTTCAGCTTAATTAAAACTTTCCCCTTTCATTGAATTTCAGTTGGTCTTTGAAAAAGATACCCTGGCTTTGTGGCTAAGTTTTATTTTGTATCTTGTCTGTTACTCCAGGCTTGAAAGGAGGAAGCACTGGGCTGTTCCACCCCTTACTGACTATGGTATCGCTTCCTGCTTCTGCACTGACATGTTGATGTGGTGAGATGATTAAAGGATCTGAAAAATAGAGCACAAAATCTTGAATGTGTGAAATACTTGTCAAAATTTCAGATTAATTAGGAGGTAAGAAAAATGTGGCTGCTTAGAACTTGGTAAGATTTCAATGTGATGTAGATTTCTTTTGAGATTTTTGAATGGCCGGAATTCCTTAGAAGACTCAAACTTCAAGTTCCATTGGGAGAAAAAAAAAAAAAAAATCTGTAGTATCAGGTGTGTTTATCCTTTAGATGTGAGTCTATTTGTGGCATCTTAGAATTGATTACACTATAGCATCTATCACCCGCCTCCCCCTTCTTGTAGGAAAGTAATCAGATTCATTCTTCATTTTATTTGCTGTTTTAGTCCACTTATACTGTCAGACACTATAAGGCATGGGGATAAAATGGTGAACAGCATAGACATTGTATTTGACCTTGAAGAGCTGACAGCTTAGTTACAACATTTTATCAGTTTTTACTGTCATTTACAAATATTTAAATATTTTTTAAGTTTCATGATTTCCCATGATTGAGAACTACCACTGTCCACACAATTATTTGGGAATATTAAAGCTGTTTCCATTTTTCATTAATAACTCTAATTTGCCTATAAATATCTTATCCTTACATATTATTCATCTTGCTAAAGGGAGACTTTTAAGGTAGAAATACTCATTTAACATGGGGCTCAATCTAATTTGTCTAAGGTAATCTTTGATTAGAGAAGTCATAGTGTTCTGTGTGGCTTTGCACAAACAAGGTAATTAAAAATCCCAACTAGAAGGCATATGATTTAGGAATCACTTTTCCTGTATTAGGGAAGTAGGAGGGACAACCATTCTTAAAGTAAGGTGGCTTTTTTATCTACCAGGAACCTATTATTGGTGCCCTATTTATAGTCTAGGAACATCACTGACCTATTTTGCTTCATGTGACATATGACAATGGATGTTTACCCCAGCTTCTGTGGTTCTAGAGGAACTGAAAAACTTTAATGCTTGAGAACACTTTGGAAATTCTGGATGGTAAAATACTGGAAATACTGAGAGCCCCTATGATAGGAAATTGGAAAAAAAAAAAAAAGTGGGGAACTGATCTTGGAAAGACGGAAGGGCTTGAGGGCTATATAATGAAGACAAAATATGATCTAGAGTTGAAGGTGGGTTGCCAAGGGAGTAATGTCTCCCACCCTCATACAACTTGATTAAGTGCAATGAATCTTGGAAAACCAATCTCTCTGGTCTGTTCCCATTGGAATGTTGTAACCAACTTACCATAGCCAGAGCTAGGAAGAATAAATGTTATTACTGCCTAATTCCCATTACAAATGTCTCAGGAGGGGAAATCAATTTGAGCTATTCCAACTGGAATACACATCACCTCAGCTGAGTTTTATCCATTTCTTTGGCATTTCCTCAGGCTGTACAAAAATGGAAATAATACAAAGTATTCTGCTCTCACTATAGCTCATGGTGGAAAAAAAGAAAAAAAAGACTTCTGGAGAAAGTCTAAAAGTTAACCACAATATATCAGAGTAAATAGCATATGTAGATAGAGGCTTCAAAAAAAAAAAAAAAAAAAGCAAAATAGAAAATAAAGCAATCTTGGCAACTAGGCCAACCTAAGGGGGATAAAAAGGATGCATGAAAATAGGAAAAAAGGAAGGGAAGGGAGTGAAGATAAAGGAAGAAAGAACTGACCCATCAAAAAATTCCACATGAGATACAATATGGTTGTTTGCCTTTGTCATCTTGCTACAAATATGTTGAGTTCAAAGTTATGTATTAAAAATGGTGGAGCAATAAGAACAAACCTGGGTTCTTGGAAATAAAAAGAGGAGGGCTGGTCTAAATGCTCCAATCAAAAGACATAGGGTGGCAGAATGGATAAAAACAACTACCACAACAAAAAACAAGTCCCATCTATATGCCACCTATAAGAGACTCACCTCAGACCTGAAGACACATACAGACTGAAAGTGAAAGGGTGAAAAAATTTTCACTATGCAAATCAAAGTGGAAAAAAAGCAGAATAGCAATATTTATATCAGATAAAATAGACTTTAAAATGACAGAGAAGGGCATTTAATATATATATATATATATTATATATAGATATATTATATTCTCCAACAGGAGAATGTAACAACTGTAAATATCTACACACCCAACACTGGAGCACCTAAATACATAAATCAAGTATTAACAGACATAAAGGGAGTAATTGATAGTAATACAATAATACAATAATAGTAGGAGAAATTAACACCCTACTTATATCAATAAAAAGATCACCCAGAAAGAAAAAATCAGTAAGGAAACAATATCTTTGAAGGACATGTTGAACCAGATCGACATAACAGATATACATAGAATGTTCTATCCAAAATATAAAACACACATTCTTTTCAAGTACATATGGAACATTTTCCAGAAGAAGTCACATATTAGGTCATAAAACAGGTCTCAATAAATTTAAGACTGAAATCATACCATGCATCTTTATCACATGGTATGAAACTAGAAATAAGTACAAGAAAAATAAACTAGAAAGAAAACACAAATATATGGAGATTTAACAACATGACACTAAACACTCCATGGGTCAGTCAAGCAATCAAAGAAGAAATAAAATACATGGAGACACATGAAAATAAAAACACAAAGGTCCATCAAAACACTCTGGGACACAGCAAAAGCACTTCTAAGAGGGAAATATATAGTAATACAGGCCTACCTCAAGAAACAAGAAAAAGCTGAAATAAACCTTATACTGAAAAGGAACTAGAAAAAGAACAAAATCTAAGGTGAGTAGACAAAAAGAAATAGAAGGCCAGAGCAGGGGGGGAAACAAACAAAAAAAAAAAAAACACTTAAGGGGGGTGGAAATCAATGAAATCAAGAGCTGCTTCTTTGAAAAGAAAAATAAAATTGACCAACTCTTAGCTAGACTCATATGCCAACAAACTGGACAACCTAGAAGAAATGGACAAATTCCTAAAAACATACAATCCTACAAAACTCAACTAAGAATAGAAAAATCTGAACAGACCAATTACAAGTAACAAAATTGAAACAGTAATAGAAAAAAAATCATCAAAAAATAATAGTCCAGGACCACATGGATTCATAGGTGAATTCTACCAGACATTTAGAGATAATACCTATTCTCCTCAAACTATTCCAAAAACTAGAAGAGGAAGGAAAACTTCCCAATACATTTGACAAGGCCAGCATTACCCTGATACCAAAACCAAAAGCACCACGAAAAGAAAACTGTAGGCCAATATCCCTGATGAAGATGCAAAAATCCTCAACAAAATACTAGCTAACCACACATAACAATGCATTTAAGATCATTTCACCACAATCAGGTGGGATTTATTCCAAGACGTAAGGATGGTTTAATATTCAAATCAATGTCATAGATCACATCAACATAAGAAAGAATAAAAATCATGATCATCTCAATAGATACAGAAAAAGCATTTGACAAGATGAAACATCTATTCAAGATAAAAACTCTCAACAAAGTAGAGTTAGTGGGAAACATACCTCAACACATTAAAGGCCATTTATAAAAAACCCACAGCTAACATCTTACTCAATTTTAACAATCTGAGAGCTTTCCTTCTAAAGTCAGGAACAAGATGAGGAGGTCTACTCTTGCCACTTTTGTTCAACAGAGCACTGGAAGACCTAGCCACAGCAATAGGACAAGAAAAACAAATGAGGCATCCATATTGGTAAAGAAATTAAATAGTAACTATTTGTAGATGACATAATACTATACATAGAAACTATTCAAGACTCCACTAGAAAACTACTAGAATAAACAAATTCAATGAAGTTGCAGGATACAAGATTAATACATAGTAATAGGTAGTGTTTCTATATACTAGAGATGAAATAGAAGAAATTTTAAAAAACCATTTACAATTGACAAAAAATAAAATACCTAGGAGTAAAATTAAAGAGGTGAAAGACTTGTACTCTGAAAATTATACAACACTGACGAAAGAAGTTGAAGATGACTCAAATGGAAAGATGCTCATAGACTAGAATAATATTGTTAAATTGCCCATAGTACCCAAAGCAAATCTACGTATTTAATGCAATCCCTATCAAAATACCAACAGTATTTTTTACAAAAGAATACTAAAATTTTTGTGGAATCACAGAAGACCCCAAATAGCCAAAGCAATCTTGAGGGAAAAAAAAAAGAACAAAGCTGGAGTTATCATAATATCAAATTTCAAGATACACTACAAAGCCATAGTAATCAAAATAGTACAGTACTGGCACACAAAAATAGACACAGAAATCAATGTAACAGAATAGACACCCCAGAGTTAAATTCATCATTATATAGTCAATTACTCTATGACAAAGGAGGTAAGAATATACAAAAGACAATCTCTTCAATAATTGGTGTTGGGAAAAATGGACATCTACATGCAAAAGAATAAAACTGGACCACTTTCTAACACCATACATAAAAATAAAATAAAAATGAATTGAAGACCTCAATGTGAGAGCTGAAACCATAAAATCCTAGAAATCCTAGAAGAGAACATAGACAGTAATTTCTCTAACATCAGCTGTAGCAATATTTTTCTACATAGGTCTCCTGAAGCCTGGGAAACAAAAGCCAAAATAAACCACTGAAACTAGATCAGAGTAAAAAGCTTCTGTACAGTGAAAGAAACCATCAACCAAACAAAAGGACAATTTACTGAGTGGAAGAAGACATTTGCAAATGATATATCTGATAAGGGATTAATATCCCAACTCATACAATTCAACCTCCAAAACAAAAAAAACCAACTCATTAAAAAACAGAGGACCTGAACAGACATTTTGCCAAAAAAGACCTACAGGTGGCCAACAGACATGAAAAGATACCCAACATCACTAATCATCCAAAAAATGCAAATCAAAATCACAATGCACTATCACCTACACCAAATAGAATGACTAAAATTGACAAGAAATAGCTAGTGTTGGTGAGGATGTGAAGAAAAAGGAACTTTTGTGCACTGTTGGTAAGAATGTAAATTGGTACAGCCACTATGAAAAACAGTATGGAAAATAGAAATACCATATGATACAAAAAGTTCACTATTGGGTATCTACACAAAGAAAATGAAAACACTGATTCAAAAAGGATATGTGCACCCTTACGTTTATGGAAGCATTATTTACAATATCCAAGATATGGAAGTAGCCTAAGTGTCTATCAATAGATAAATGTATAAGGAAAATGTGGTATATATACACAATGAAATATTATGCAGCCATAAAAATGACAGGATCATGCCATTTGAGACAACATGGATGGACCCAGAAGGTTATTATGCTAAGTGAAGTAAGTCAGGCTGGGGAAGACATACCATAGGATTCTACTTATAAGTGGAATCTACAAAACAACAACAAAAGCAAATGAATAAACAAAAAGAATATAACCAAAAGAGAGAAATGATAGTTGCCAGAGGGGAGAGGGTTGGGAAAAATGGTTGAAGGGAAGGAGGAGATCCAGGCTTCCAGTTATGGAATGAATAAGTCACAGAAAAAGGCACAGCCTAAGGAATTCAGTCAATAATATTGTAATAGTAATGTAACAAGAAAGATGGTTGCTACACTTGTGATGAACATAGCATAGTGTATGAACTTATCAAATCACTAAGTTGTACACCCAAAACTAATGTAACATTGTATGTCAACTATATTAAAAAAAGAAAAAAAACACAAACCTTTTCCCTGAGGAGCAGTGGGTTGGAGCTCCACATCAGGTACTACAACCCTTAGATCCTACACGGGAGAGACAAAACCCCAAAGCCAGACTTTGAAAATTAAGAGAGATTATGTCCAGAAGATACATAGAGGTATAGGGAAAGGATAGCCCAATATCAAAGTTCTCACACCCAGTCTCATTTGCCCCAGGACCCAGTGATAAAACACCAGTTGCCAAAGTGCCTAGAACATAGGTGATAGAGACATACCAGTCTTGAGATATCTGTCAGAGGTAGAAAACTGCTGAGATACCCTCTAGGAAAGGAGACCATTTGAGCATCATTTTTGCAATCGCATTCTATTTTGGAATTGCTGACCCCAGTGGGTGCCATCGTTGAATGCTCTAACCTGCTAATGTTTGTGGGCATGCCCTGCTGAGAATCTTGCCAACCCCCGCAGCTAAGGCAGCTACGGAGGCACCTCGGCAAACTTGGCTGGGAGAGAAGGCCCCACCCACTACCACAGCGGGAGCAGCAAACACTGCTTTTAGCCAGCCAGGCCTGGGTACAGCCCCATCCACTACCATAGCCACACTGGATAGGTGGGGCACCCCAACCAGTCAGGCCAAGGGGAGAGCCCCAAATACTGCTGGAGCCCCAACCAGCTGATACAGGGGGGAAAACCCACACACAATAGTCCCACAGCCATTGCTCTGCAACAATAGGCAAGCAGAAATCTGCACAACCAATGGTTCAACAAGAAATTAAAGAGGAAATCAAATATCTTGAGACAAATTAAATGGAAATAGGACATTCCAAAAATCTTTGAGATGTAGAAAAGCACAAGTTCATAGTGATAGAGGCTTACATCAAGAAAACAACAAAATCTCAAACCATCTAATTTTATGCTTAAAAGAACTAGCAAAATAAAACAAAGCCCCAAATTAGAAGGAAATAAAAATCGGAGCAGAAATAAGAGACTAATAAAAAAAAAAAAAAAAAAAAAAGAAATGATCCATGAAACTATGGCTAGTTCTTTGAAAAAGGATTGAGAAACCTTTAGCCTGACACAGTAAGAAAAATGAGGGCTCAAAATCAGAACTGCAAGAGAAGTTTTGGTGAATAACACAGAAATACAAAACATCTTAAGTATCTGCTATAAACAATTACACACCTACAAATTGGACAATCTAGAAGAAATGGATATGTTTCCAGAAACCTACAATCTGCCAAGACTACATAATGACAAGAAAATTTGAAGATGAATTATTGATAATGATACTGACTCAATAATCAACTCCCAAACAAAAGTCTAGGATGCTTTATAGGTGAATTTTAAAGAAGAGTTAATATTGGGGAGCCTGGGTGGTTCAGTTGGTTAAACGTCTGCCTTTGGCTCAGGTCATCCCAGGGTCCTGGGAATCCAGTTCCATATCGGGGGTCCCTACTCAGCAGGGACTCTGCCTCTCCCTCCACCTGCTGTTCTCCCTGCTTGAGCTCTCTGTCTCTCTGACAAATAAAATCTTTAAAAAAAAAAAGTTAATACCTATCCTTCTTCAATTATTCCATCCTTGAAGAGGATAAAATGTTTCCAAGTTATTTTATGAGGACAGCATTAGCCTGATACCAAACCAGACAAAGACACTACAGAAAAGAGAATTACAGGCCAATACTCCTGATCAATGTAGATGTAAAAATATTCAACAAAATATTAGCAAACAGAATTCAATACATTAAAAGGATTATACACCAAGGAAGCAAGAGTGGCTTAACATTCAAAAGTCAACAGGATATACCACAAAATAAAACAGGATAAAAATATGTGATCATTTAAGTAGTACAGAAAAACCACTTGCCAAAATTCAGCATTTATTTATAATAAAAAGTAGCAAACAATCCTAAAATTTGTATAAAACCACAAAAGACCCTCAATAGCGAAAGCAATTTTGAAAAAAGAAAAGCAAAGCTGGAGGCATAACCATGCTGGACTTCATATTATATTACAAAGCTGTAGTGATCAAGACAGTATGGTACTGGCACAAAAACAGACACATAGATCAATGGAACAGAATAGAAAACCCAGAAATGAACCCACAACTATATGGTCAACTAATCTTCAACAAAGCAGGAAAGAATATCCAGTGGAAAAAAGACCGTCTCTTGGACAGTGTTGGTAAAACTGGACAGCAACATGCAAAAGAATGAAACTGGACCACTTTTTTACACCATACACAAAAATAAATTCAAAACAGATGAAAAACCTATGTGAGATGGGAAACATCAAAATCCTAGAGAGAACACAGGCAGTAACCTCTTTGACATCAACTGTAAGCAAGTTCTTACTAGATACATCTGAGCAAGGGCAACAAAAGCAAACAAAATATTGGGACTTCAAGGTAAAAAGCTTCCACACAGCAAAGGAAACAATCAAAACTAAAAGGCAACCTTCAAAATGGGAGAAGATATTTGCAAATGACGATCTGATAAAGCCTTAGTATCCAAAATATATAAAGAACTTACAAACTCAACACTCAAAAAAAATGAATAATCCAATTAACAAATGGGCAGAAGACATGAATAGACATTTTTCCAAAGAAGACACATGGATGGCCAACAGACACATGAAAAGATGCTTAACATCACTCATCATGGAAATGAAATCAAAACTACAATGAGCTATCACCTCGCACCTGTCAGAATGGCTAAAATTAACAATACAGGAAACAACAGATGTTGGCAAGGATGCAGAGAAAGGGGAACCCTCTTACACTATCGGTGGGAATGAAAACTGGTACAACCACTCTGGAAAACAGTTTGGAGGTTCCTCAAAAAGTTAAAAATAGAACTACCCTAGGATTCAGAAATTGCACTACTAGGTATTTACCCAAAGGATACAAAAATACTGATTCAAAGGAGCACAAGTTTACAGCAGCATTATCAACAACAGTCAAATTATGGCAAGAGCCCAAATGTTCATTAACTGATGAATGGATAAAGATACAATATGTATGTATAATGGAATATTACTCAGCCATCAGAAGAATGAAATCTTGCCATTTTCATTGACATGGATAGAGCTAGAGAGTATTATGCTAAGCAAAATAAATCAGGCAGAGAAAGACAAATACCATGATTTTATTCATATGTGGAATTTAAGAAACAAATCAGATGAACAGGGGGTGGGGGCAAAAGAGGCAAACCATAAAATAGACTCTTAACTATTGAGAAGAAATTGAGGGTTACTGGAGGGGAGGTGGGTGGGAGGCTGGGGAAGGATGGGTTAAATTGGGGATGAGGATTAGGGAGGACACTTGCTGTGATAACACTGGGTGTATTATGTAAGTTATGAATCACTGAATTCTACAGCTGAAACTACTACTACAGTGTATGTTAACTGGAGTTTAAAAACTTTAAAAAAGGTAGCAACAAAGTTGGTATAGAGGGAACATATCTCAACATAATGAAATTTGACAAACTCAGAGCTAACATATTTGACAGTGAAAAAGCAGAAAGCTCTTCCTCTAAGATCAGGAATAAGGCAGGGATTGCCAATATCATTTTTATTCAATGTATTGGAGGTACTAGTATTGGAGGTACTAACCACAGCCCTTAGGGAAGAAAAAGATTTAAGTCATTCAATAGGAAAGAAAATAGTAAAACTCATTATTTGCAGATGACATGATACCTATACAGAAAATCCTAAAGAGAGTGCACGCATGTGCGTGCACGCGCGCACACACACACTCACATCCCTTAGAAGAAATTCAGTAAAATTGTAGGATATAAATTTTATAGAAAAAATATCTTGTGTTTCTATACTCTAATAAACTATCAGAGAAATTAACAATTCTCATTTATAATTTTAACAAAAAAATACTAAGAATAAATTTAGCCAAGGAGGTGAAAGACAGGTACTCTGAAAACTGTACATTGATGAAAGAAATTGACAATGACAAACAATAGAAAGATATTCTGTATTCCTGGACTGAATTTTTTCTTTTATTATGTTATGTTAATCACCATACATTACATCATTAGTTTTTGATGTAGTGTTCCATGATTCATTGTTTGTGTATAACACCCGCTATTGAAATTTTGTTAATATGTCCATACTACCCAAAGCAGATTTAATGCAATTCCAATCAAAGTGCCAAAGACATTTTTCACAAAACCAGAACAAAAAAATACTAAAGTTTGTATGGAACTATAAAAGCCACAGAATAGCCAAAACGATCTTGAGAATGAAGAACAAACCAAGTGTATCACACTCCTGAATTTTAGACTATGCTATAAAATGGCAGTAATCAAAACAGGATGGTGCTGGCACAAAACAGACATGTAAATTAATGGAACAGAATAGAGAGCCCAGAAATAAATTGACACTTATATGGTCAATTAACCTATGATAAGTGAGGCAACAATATCAATGGAAAAAAAGACCATGTCTTCAATAAATTGTGCTGGGAAAATTACATGCAAAAGAGTAAAACTGTAGGACTTTCCTCCACCATAAACCATAAAAACTCAAAATTGATTTAAGACTTAAATGTAATACCTGAAGCCATAAAATTCCTAGAAGAAAACATAAGCAGCAAGCTCTTGGGACATTGGTCTCAGCAATATTTATTTGAACGGTCTTTTCAGGCAAGGATAACCAAAGCAAAAACAAATAGGCCTATACCAAACTAAAAAGCTTTTTCACAGTAAAGGAAACCGTCAACAAAATGAAAAGGCAGCCTATTGAATGGGAGAATATTTTTGTAAATCATGTTTAATAAGGGATTAACATCCAAAATATATAAAGAACTCATGCAACTCAATATTAAAAAAAATTAAAAATGAGCAGAGGACCCAAATAGACATTTTCCCAAAGAAGACATACAGGTAGGCAACAGGTATATAAACATACTCAACATCACTCATCAGGGAAATGCAAATCAAAACCACAATGAGATATCACCTCACACCTGCCACAAAGGCTATTATCACAAAGACATGAAATAAATATTGGCAAGGATGTGTAGAAAAGGGAACACTTGTGCATTTTTGGTGGGAATGTAAATTGGTGCAACCCCTGTGGAAAACAGTATGAAAGGTCCTCAAAGAATTAAAAATAACTACCATATGATTCAGCAATTCCACATCTGGGTATTTATCTGAAAGAAAATGAAAGCACTAATTAAAAAAGACACACTGCTTACTGCAGCATTATTTACAATAACCAAGATATGGAAGCAACCTACATGTTCATCCATAGATGAACAGATAAAGAACAGATAAAGACACCACACACACACACACACACACACACACACACACACACACACGAGTATTAGCCATAACAAAAGATGAAATCTTGCCATTTCCAACAACGTGGATCAACCTAGAAGGTGTTATGCTAAGTGAAATAAGTCAGACAAAAAGACAAAAACTGTAGGATTTCACTTACATGTTGAATCTAAAAAACAAGCCAAAACAGAAACAAACTCATTGATAGAACAAACTGATGGTTGCCAGAGAGGAGAATGAGAGGAGGGACAAATAGGTAAAGGGGAATGAGAGATACAATCATCCAGTTATAAAATAAATAGGACATGGGATATAATGTATATAGAGAATATAGTCAATAATATTGTGAAAACTTTGTATGGTGATGTTGATAACTATCAATTACTATGTTGTTTATCTGAAACTAATATTGGATGTCAATTATACTTCTATTAAAAAAAATCTTGGCAGAGAGCTTTCCACTCTCAGGAGCATTCATACAAGAGATAAATTTCTATCGCATGTGAACCATTATAGATTTTTTCTGTTATTGCAACTAGCATTATGTTAACATGCATTGTTCATATAAAAAGCAGAAAACCAGTCAATGATAGATAAATATATAAAAATATAATTAAAAGGATTAGACAATTTCTCAATTGTTTCATACTATGTTAGTGCAACAAGAACTTAAAAACATTAAAACAGTAAAGTGATACATAAAAACCATGAACTTGCCTACAAAGCCAAAAACATTATGAGTTGAATTAGGAACAGAAAATAACAAACATTGCTAGCATTCAAATTATTGGCAGATTAAAAACATGATACAAACACAGTAAATACAGACAGACACAAAGACAGTACAAGTAAGTTAACGATAATCTACAGACAACCACGCACTATAATGTTAATTGGCAGAGAACACTACAAATAGGAAAGACATTCAAAACATAATACAGGAAAATTTCTATTTCTATATACAGAACAAAATAATTTGCCTTTCTAAAGAACATTTCATGTTTAAGGAAACTATCCTGAAAGCTTTTTAACAAAGATATCTCCTAATCTGTAAAATGTTAGAGATAAACATTCTTTAAAGATATCCAGGCAGAAGATTCAAATTATTGCCAAAAGGAGATGGAGATTTCTCCCAGCATTGTTAAATGTCAGAAACAATGGCAGTGACTTCAAAGTTCTGAGAAAAAAAAAAAAAGTCAAAAACATTTTACTCTGGTGAAATATCTTTCAGGAACAAAAATGACAAAAAAATATCCTACTGGCATTGGTGGACAAACAACCCACACCAACTCCCCTTTAGTAATAAGAAAAACATACACATTATTAAGTAAATATTCTATTTCAATCCACTGGAAATAAAGGAAAAAGTGAGTTCAGGGTCAAAACCATGAAGTGAAGGGAATCTCAGCATTGAAGGCTGTATTTGTGCTACTTTTCCATTTTAGACTTTGTGAATTCAAAGTTGCAGCACAGAGTTGGAGAATCTAAGCAGAAAGTAGAAGAAGCGAGAATCTGAACAGGGATTTGGGCTATTTCATATGAATGAACAATAAAAATTAGAGTGCATAATCATCAGGGAGAAAGAGCCCTGTTAAGTATTCCAGATTTCCATTTACAATCAACTCAAAAGGACCACACACCAGGAGGCTCTAGCAAAATCACATACTAGAAATAAATGTAAATTGGAAACCGCGAGCTTTCACAGATACAAATCCGACTTCAAATTAGCCCAATTCCTGATTGGATTGAGTTATTCACCCTAGTCTGGCCACATGATAGGATTAAAATTCAATCTCTGGCATGTGTGTCTGGGGGAATTAAATCAGACAAGTTAACTGTGAAAATATCAGTTCCAAAACATACAATATATGGAAGTCAATAACAACATCTCTGGATCTTATCTATAGATGCAGAAAAAGCATTTGACAAAATTCAACACTCATTCATGATAAAAACTTTCAGCAAACTTGAAATAGATGGGAATTTCCTCAATTAGATAAAGAACATATTCAAAAAACCTATAGCTTAGTAGTGAGAAACTGTTTCCCCACCTAAGATCAGGAACAAGAAAAGGATGTCTCCTCTCACCACTCCTTTCCAACATCATACTGGAAGTCATAGCCAATGCAGTAAGAAAAGAAAGGGAAATAAGAGATGTACAGATTAGGAAGTACTAAAACTGTATTTATGAATGTCATGATCATTTAGGCTGGAAGTCTGAAATAATTGACCAATGGAACTAATAAGCAATTATACCAAAGATACTGGATACAAAGTTAATGCATAAAAGTCAGTTGCTTTCCTGAATACCAACAATGAACAACTAGAATTTGAAATTTAAAAAAACCATTTACATTAGCACCCCACAAAATGAAATACTTAGGTACAAATTTAACAAAATATGTACATCTATAGTAGGAAAACTACAAAACTCTAATGCATAGAAGAACTAAATAGGTATTCCAGGTTCATAGATAGGAAGACTCAATATTGAAAAGAAGGCAGTTCTTCCCATATTTGATCTATAGATTCAATGCAATTTCAATCAAATAACAGCAAGTTATTTTATGGCCACCTATAAATGGATTCTAAAGTTTATGTGGAGAGGCAAAAGACCCAGAATAGTCAACATCTTGTTATTAAAATAGAATGTACTTTATAAATCCATTTTACTCATGTCATCTTCTTTTTATAAGTCATTTTTCTGGATGTCTAGAAAATACCCAACTAGTTCAATATGTATAGTGAGAGTTACATCTTTTAAAAAAACACTTCACCTTTGTGTGTTTAAGTTTAGAGCATTTCTAGATTCATTGCAAAATTGAATGGTAATTAAGTGGCAAGAGAGTTCTCCTATACCCATCCCTCCCTTCCACATACAAACACACACCCTTCCCCACTATCACCATCCCACACCGGAGTGGTACATTTGCTATGATCAGTGAATCTTCATTGACCCATCACTGTCATCACTATCACCTGAAGCCCATAGTTTAGAGTTTATGGAATTGTATACTTGATGAGTTTTGACATATACAATGACATGTATCCACCATTATAGTATCCTATAGAACAGCTTCACTGCTCTAAAAATCCTGTGCTCCCCCTATTCACTCCTCCCTTCCCTCAAATTCTGGCAACCACTGATCACTTTACTCTCTGTATTATGCCTTTTCCCAAATTTCATAGAGTTGGAATCGTACAATATGTAGCTTTTTCAGTTTATTTCACTTAATATGAATGTAAGCTTCCTTCATTTTTTTTCAGATTGATACATCACTTTTAAAAACAAATTATAAAAATGATAAAAAGTATTGAATAACATCCTACTGTCTGAATGTACCATTTATCCATTTGCCTACCAAAGGACATCTCGGTTGCTTCCAAGTTTTGGCAATTATGTATAATTTATGAAAAATCCATGTACCGGCTTTTGTGCAGACACGAGTTTTCAGTTCCTTTGGACAAATACCAAAGAGTATGATTGCTTTATACTTTTCTAAGAGCATGTTTACTTTTCTAAGAAACTGCCAAACTGTCTTCCAAACTGGCTGTATCAAAATTTTGCATTCCTACCAGCAATGAATGAAGAGTCCCTGCTGCTCCACATCCTCACCAGCATTTGGTGGTGTCAGTGTTCCAGATTTTGGTCACTTAGTAGATATATAGTGGAATAGCATTTTAATTTGCATTTTCCTGATGACATGTGGAACATTTCCTCATGTCTTTTCTGATTTCATTGTTTAAATTCTATAGGAACCTTTTTTCCTTTTATAAAAACAATTAATAAAGGTTTCCTTTAAAGGGGGAAACAACTGGCTCAAAGCAAATATGCCAAGATGTAACAGTGGTTAGTTTGGACTAGGAAATATGAATTATCCTATTTTCTATTTTTCCAGTGTTTTTAAATTAAAAAAAATAAAGGTATTTGAGTAACTATGTAACCAACTCCACCTGGGACAGATGAGATCTAGGTATGAGCTGAGATATTCCTCACACTTACTCATTTTCCTCTAGATTTCTCAGCTTCATCTCTACTCCTGACCACATTTTGTCAGAGCCTAAAAGGGCTAAGAAAACCCTTTGACCCAGTGTGTTGACCACGCCTACCCAATGAGATGTAGGCGCGGGGTCTTTTGCTTCCTCTTATTCTATCCCAACAAAGCTGCATTGCAAGAACTGCCCCTCCTGATCTTCAGTCTGCTATACTTACATTTTCTCTTTCCCATACCAATCTGCCTTTAAAAAAAATATTTCCCAGTAACAACCAGAGTATTTAGGGGACAATGGGAGCAGAGTCCTGAACAAGTAAAATCCTCATGTTAAGTCTGTAAGGTCAGCATGGCAGACCCTGTTGTCACCACTAAAAACTTAAGCCTATAGACAAGCATTAGTTCTGAGAGATTTCAAATTTCTTAGCATTAACATTTTGTGATAAGGCTGGTGGGAAAGAAAAAAAAAGAAAAAAGAAACATGCAAAAATAACTCTGCCTTTTTTGTGTTGGTTTTGTTTTTTAAATTTTATTATGTTATGTTAATCACCATACATTACATCATTAGTTTTTGCTGTAGTGTTCCATGATTCATTGTTTGTGTATAACACCCAGTGCTCCATTCAATATGTGCCCTCTTTAATACCCATCACCAGGCTAACTCATCCCTCCATCACTCTCTGCCTTAAGTTAAACACTTGAGAAATGAAAACATAGGAGAAAAGAGGGAGGGGGAAAAAGTAGATCCACAATGTCCCATTTGTTCCTATGGGGTGCTGATAAAAGGAGCATACGAGGAGGCTGGCTGCCCTGTGATTCCCTAGGTTCTAGGGAGTGGGTGATAGGGGGTGGCTCTTGGATCTCCCCGCCATTTCACTGTTTATTCCCAGGGTGAGGTTTTGTGGGTGACTTTTAATAAACTTTAGACATAGTTTATATCCCAGTGCTTGTTTGCTGACATTCAAGCAGCTTTCTGTTTGATAATTCTCATTGTTTTATATGCTAAGCTGAAGAAATCACCTTAGCAAGGCAGAACAAACATCCAGTGATTAAAGGCCTAGGTCCCAGGCATTATCAATAGCCCAGCAGTGCTTACTGCATGGAAGAGTGCTAAACTCCAAATTAAATGCCTCATCAAAAGGCCCACCTAATCCCAGGCCTTCACAAAATCATGTAACATCTGCCATCCCAGCTCAGCTTTGAGGACTGTGACATCAGGATAGGGCCTAGTGCATGCCTGGGACTCTTCATAGTTGAATAAAAATGTTTCCACGGGGAAGAAAAAGCATAGAGTTACATACTCAGTTTGGAGGCTGGACAAGTCCTAAAAGATCAACTTTCCTCAGAAATGCTATGGAATTGGACAAATCAGAATCAACCAGAAAATCTACCCTGGTTTCCTAGATTCTTAATATCTATATCCTTAATACATTCAAGGACAGAAATAATGTGAATTTCTATGTTCAATAACCAAATGGTTTTTTTTAAGCCTCTGGGAATTCACTGAAAATGACAGTAATTTGAAACACAAGATGAGTAGTAGTAGACTATATGGGCTGTAAGTTTCCTAAGCTCCTACTTCTATCTGGGAGACTTTTGCTGCCCAATTTAACCTCCCTGGGTCTTCATTTCCTCCTTTATAAAGTGAGGATGTCCAACCTGGAGAATTTTTGTAAGGATAAGAGAAATGCGTGCAATAAACTTAGCACAATGCCCAGCATACAGTAGGGACACAGTAAGTGATGAAATATTATCTTTATTTTTTCAGGCCAATCCTAATAGCCAGATCAGAAAAACAGAAGCAATTTTAGCCATGTAACATCCGTGTGTTTAAAATATCAGGAACAAATCGTTACTTTATCAAGAAGGTATGTGTTACTGATATTGGTTCAAGTTCTGCTATTGCCCCAGTTTACAGGTGAAATAAGGGGTAAGTTTTGCAACACAGATGAAAGAAATCACCAAGAAAAAAAGGGAGACTCCATGACCTGGAAGAGGAGAAGGGAGGTCTTTCTCTAAACCACACTGCCTCAGCCCACAGAGAGGGTACCTGGAGAGACGCAAGAGTGAGGAGCAGAGGGGATCCTGGGGCAGTTTTGTGGCCATTACCTTGTAATCACTTTCTCAGTCCGAGAATCGGCAGTAATGGTGTTTAGCAGTTTTCTACAGCACCCCATTTATTCTCTTTACATCCTGTTCTCCCATAGGTACCACATTTTGAAGTTATTCCAGAATTTTAGGTTCCACGAAATTATTCTGCAGACATGACAGGATCTGCTCTTAATACCAATGTTTTCTGTTTGGCGCCCCGGGTAACATTTCCCCATCCCAGGCAAAGAAATCCACATCTGAGGCAGATCAGAGCCTGCGCATATGGGACAGAAGTTCAGATCCTCTCATTCCTCGCTAATTGTCATTGGAGTCCAAAGCCTTCCTGAGAGTGGCTCCACTTCACTCACCAGGACTTTGAGCTAGGCTATGCCTCTGGAATTCACAATTAGAATAAGGAAGTCAGATCGAACAATTCTAGAAGAGCCCTGTTTAAAAAGGATGCACACTGTTTCCACATAATGTGGCAATCATTCGTACCCGGCAGACACCATGTTGTGAGGTGAGAACGTGTATTATTTATCTCATTTTAAAAAGAATGTGTAAAGTTTTTTCCTCAAAAGATATATCCCAAACTCCAAACTCTTAATAGTGTAGAGAGCAAGATGGAGAAAAGTGCACAAGAATTTTCCTGTCATTTTATTTTTTCTGTGTGGTTGATAAATTGAGGTACTTACCCAGAATATAAACAGGTTAAAACGTACACACTGGAGAACTAGTGGTTTTGCTCATTTTGCAAAGGTACTGATAACTGATAGCACTCTGATCAGAAAGGCAGGTTGGCCCAATTAGGTCTTTAATGTCAGTCAAATGGACCTCTAAGAAAAAAGCTTGAACTTATTTAAAATTCAACCAACATTTTTAGTGCCTATTCTCTGCCCGCCAGTCGACATACAAAGATGAACCAGATTTGGTCTGTGCTTTCCAACTGTGTAACCATAATAATCTGAGCAAGGATAACATCAACAGTACTACTAGTTGTTGAATTCATACCAAAGGCTTGGCCCTGCGTTGAGCCTTTCATGCACATTCTCATACAGAAACTTGAGGTTAACCACTTTACAGACAATAAATTGAGACTGGAGAGTTAAATGAACTTCCCGAAGGGTTTCATAACGTGGATTTTACTATGATTCGGGTCTGGGGGAGCCAACAATTCAGAAGACAACCGTAATTGAAAAGACAGTTTGTTACTCACAGTTCCCAAGAGAAGGAGGCGGCAGGCCAAGGACAGCGCACAGGGACACGCCAGGATTGACTAGGAGGCGGAGAGAGTGGGAGGTAAACGGGGGCAAGATCCTTTATTGTGTTTTCTGTGGGCGGGAATAGGTAAGGTAAGCAGGTTTAGGATTGGCTAGTTGGAACAGTTTCCATTGGCTCTAAGGTGGATGGGCTTCCCCTAGTTGTCCGGTACCTGGCCTTCAGTGATTAGGCCTGGGGGAATAGTGGTCTGGAGCAAAAAAGCCCCATAAAGGAGGCTGTTGGGAATACAGACTCCAGGTTGGCTGCTTTGCAGATAAAAGGAGCCTTGCCAGCTGAGTCCTTTACTAACTCTAGGAATTGGCTCAACCTGGGAGAGGCAGTCTTTCCAGGGACCCTAGATATCAAAATATCAGAAACACATGTTAATACCTGAGGTCACAAAGCTGAAAAGACCGACAGAATTTGATCTCAGGTCTAGCTACAGAGCAATCAATCCCTTAAGGACGATTCTATTTCCCTGGGCAGGGGAATGCCATAGTATTCCTTCATTCCTTGTGTTCTCTGTCCAGTTTACTCCACTCAGCAGCAAGCAATTCAGAAAGAATGCTAGTTTTCCATTCATCCCTATAAAGAGAAGCAGGATCTGGTTCTTTGGAATTAAATCCTGCTGCCTCTACCAACTAGTTTTTCACTGAGCTTCAGTTTTTCTCACTTGCAAAGAAGGAAGGAATAATGCTTACTTGAAGAGTTGTTTTAGAGAATAGAATATGTATTAGCACACTTTTTAGACTATCGTAAGTGCTCAATAAGCACTATCTGCTTAAGAATTAGCCGGGGGGTGGGGGAGGGAAGAATTACCCAGGGAAGTTCCCTGTCTGTGAAGTTCTTTTTGGCACAGAAACATTAGCAGATCCTTAAATACTTTAAATGAGTGTAGTAACAGTGATGTTTGGACAGAAAATACCGTTATGGACTGAATGTTTGTGTGCCCCTCCAAATTCCCACATTGAAGCCCTAATACCAACGTGAAGGTATTTGTAAATGAGGACTTTGGGAGGTGATTAGGATTATATTAGGTCTTGAGAGTGGGGCCCTCATGATGGGAATTATGCCTTTATAAACAGAAGAGACACTAGATCCCCCTATCTCTGTGAGGTCATAGGGAGAAGACTGCCTTCTGCAAACCAGGAAGAGGGTCTCAGCAGATGGGACCATGGCATTCTGTAACAGTTGCAGCTGGAATGAAGACTAGTGCTCAGATCCTTCTAGGTAAAGAAATTCATCTTTTACTAGATTGTATAGAATCATAAAAGCATCACAATCAGGACAAAGTTCTAGAGAGCATCTATAATTTAGTAAGCAGTCTTAAGGGAATTAAATGGCTTTCCCCCTTCCCCCAAATCCTGTCTTTAAAATGGCAGCCAATACTCTAACAGAAGTCCTTGGATTTAATTCCCAGTACAGGTGTTCTCCTCCATCCTGTGGCCAAGGTTGGTTTTGTATTTACAATAAAATGGCAGCAACATAAGAAAATATGATATGAGGTATGGAAAAGTGTATTTCTCCTTATGTAATGTTCTGTACTCATCACTTGGGACTGGGGATTCCAAATATTACACTCATTCCTCTGGGTTAAGAGGATGGCTCCTTATTGTCCTTGTTAAGATGCTCACAGCTAATCTGATGGTAGCACCATGCACAAAACTAGTCACAGAATTAAACAGGGCATGAGCCCTCAGCCAGGTGGCTATGGTTCATTTCTTTTCACTTCAATCCTACCACCTCTGACCCCACAGCTATAGATAATTGGTTACCTGGCCAATCCATCAGCCTAAACAGCTGAGTAAGTGGTGGTATTTATTGAGAAGAAGGGGAGGTTTGGGAGGTCAGGTTGGGAATTGTTGGACATCTAGAAAAATTAATAACAACCCATATATATAGGTTTTACCTCCAAAATATATGTCCAGATAGTTCCTTAATTGTATCCTGAAAAATAGTTTTGTTTTGTTTTTTAAATTGACTGTTGCTGGATCATTATGGACTGGAAATAAAAAGGGATACTTGAGAGAGGAGCAGGAAGGCTGAATGTCCACAAACCAGGATGCGGTGTTTGAAGGCATCTCACCTCATTATATTTGGGGTGTTAGCTGCAAGGAGTCACACAAGACTCTCCACAGGAGAGCTGCAGTGCCCATTCCAGGTGGGGAACTTCTGCTGGGACCTTGAGGTGCCAGCCCAGGAAGGACGTCCTTGGTCAGGCCCTGAGACAGAAGCCCTAGGCATCGGAGTGCAGGTTAAGAGCTCTGCATTCCATCATTGTGAGATTCCCTGAGAGGGTTAGGCCCCAGGTTGTTTTCCTGAAAGGAGTCTTAGAGGTCATCTACTTAAATTACTTTGATGAGTAGCTGATGTGCAATTGAATATGCTTTCAAAAGTTTTTAAAGATTTTTTGACCTTGCTTTTATACCTATTTTGCAGCCTAAAGAGTCAGTATGGTGCAGTGGTTAATGGAATGGATCTTTATAACTGAACAGATTGGTGCTAAAACCCCATGTCTGTCACTGAGCAAATTCCACTACAAATCTTGGAACTACAGTCTCCTAATATGTAAAATGTGGAAATAAAACCTACCTCATGTAATTGTTGCAAATTTTAAATAAACCGGTACAAGAATTTAGCACGGAACCTAAATCAGTGGAAGTGTTAAGTGTTGCTGTTGTCCTGGTTATGATTCTTATGTCAACGTGCTGGTGCTGGATCATTGTAGAAACATGAATGGACTGAATAAAATGACCCATTAACTGAATCCAGTTACTGATTTTATTACTGTGTCTTACTATTTTGTCTGACTTGACCACTTGTTTTGTTTTCATCTAGACCAAGTGTCCGTAAATAATAGGGGTTAATCCATCCTACTGAGCTGATAAATCACTTTAAGCAGGTATTCTCTTGGCTCCATCCTCATCTACATTCTCAATTCTTTGTACTTTGTCTTCAGAGGGAAGTTTGTAAGCACAGTGAGAAGATTCATAATTAGAAGGCTTATGTAACCTTAATATACCATTATAAGATGATTAAAAATGTTGATATACCATAGCAGAAGATGAAATGGGACCCTTGCATTATATTTTTCTGAAATGACCAAACAGGTAACACTGGTGCGATAAAATTAAGTCTAGAATTGGTCTTCACTTTATGAACTTAAAGCCAATGAAACAAGATTTTTGTTCTCTTTAAATTCTTCCTATTAGGTTTTTAACTTCCTCCTGTTCTTCCACAGAGCCCAAGTAGTCAGTGTTTTCTGTCACCCTGAAACTTCTGGCTCTGGGCACTACAAAGCTCCTTTAATGTTTTATTGGTAAGTTATGTGTGATGGAGGTCACTTTCTGTGTAAATTGCCCTGTGTCCTTTCCCAGATAGTCTCTCCTTCTGCCTTGGAATACTCCCATTATGCCAGGTAATCGAGAAGGAACCTGGTGAGAAAAAGTGCATTTTCTTTCTTTTCTCTCTCTCTTTCTCTTTCTCTCTCTCTCT
>NC_138371.1:83776231-83791306 GCF_054177405.1 Leptonychotes weddellii | reverse complement strand
TTAAAAAAAAAGAATGCAGGTTTGGCCATTCAGGCACCAAATTCTCCTTGTTAGTGTTTCTTGCTCAGAGCTGGGCATGTGATATACAGGGTCCAGTTGGACTCAATTCTGGGACTCAATGAAACAACTGAAAGAAAAATTTTATTTTCTCTCGGGGCTGATGAGATGCAGATATAAGCCTGGAGCTGCTGACAGCTGGTTTGCTAACATGATTTGAGAGCCTACTGGAGAACTGAGCCAGGATGACACTGTAGACCTCAGAGCTGGAGAGGAATACTGTGTCCTAATGATCTTGTCTGAACCTGCAGTCAGCCCACCACTGCATTTGTGACTATATGTGCCTGTTTCATAAACCACTTTTTGACTTAAGCCATTTTGACTTGGATTTCTACCAACTGTAACCAGAAGTGTTCTGAAAAATATAGAGCATCATCAAATTTTGTGAGTTTGAAAGGAAAAACTATGGAAAGAGCTAAACAGAGAGTCTGACACATTTAAGAAGTTTAGCAAATATCTGTCCCACTCTCCCACATGCACACAAATCCCAAAAGCACCGCACACATACACATTCCCTGTCTTAACACAGTGATATATGCATGAGGATGGATGGATTCATTCAAAGTTATCCCCCAACCCAAAAAGAAACAACTTAGAAAAAAAAAATAACTATGAATTCAGGTTTGTTTTCTTTATAAAAGAGCACTGTTTTTAACTTCCTGTAAGCACAAGATATAGCAGCTCCTCTCCAAATCCAAGAGAAGCAAATGCAAATGAAAAACCTCTTATTGATAAGATTATAATAATAAAATATGAGGCACTTTAATCTTCTTGAATCCATGCAACATTGCTGTAATTACTACTTGAACTGAGATATTTGCCTTTCCTAAAAGTTTAAAGAAAATTATTTGCCAGCTTATGTGAGCCTAGCAAGCATTGGGGAAACTGGCTGATCTTTAATTCTGCATATTGATATGAGAAGAACGTGTTTCTGTTTCAATCTGTGTTAAAAGGTGTGTGTAGAGTAGTATAGTGCAGCATTTTTACTGGGAAACCCACTGAGAATATAGTCTAGTGATCTGGTTTCAGGGTGAGATGTTTAAGTATTGCCCAAGTCATAAGGCTAATCACAGTATATTCTGATGGATTATAACATCATCCTGGCTTCCTTAATTACAGTAATTACTTCGTTTTTACACCTTACAGTCTTGTGATGTAAGCAAGGATCTATGCTGAAGGCTTTGGATCTAGATGAACATGGATTAAAGTCCAGGTTCTGACAATTGCTAGCTTCATGGGTGCAAGCAATCACCATAATCACTGATACTGTCACTTCATCTGTAAAACAGGTTGCTGTGAGAATTGAAGATGATATGTGATGTGTACCTGGCAACCTATCTAGAATGAGGTAGAAGCTCACAGAATGATGAGCTCTAGAAATAGCTGAATCATAGCTATGTTGAGTTTTTACAGCTTAGTCTCTGAGGAGATGGTTGACAGATTCATAAACTGGCATTTTTTCTCCCGTTGACTTTGAATCCCCTGAAGTCAGAACATGGTATTTCACCACAGTTTCTTCCAGTTCTTTCAGTCACTATGTAGTTGGCATTTTAGCTTCTAGGGTGATACCCTCTTTTGTGTCTTTGATCTGTTGCTATCCCTTACATTTAATCAGACACTTTTAGGTCTAACCTACGTACTAGAACAGAAAGAGCTGGTGAGAGGCTGTATCAGGGTGGACAACACTACAATACTCCGGTCAAGATAGTATGGCAGATCATGGATTGGTGAAGAGTGTAGGGCACAATTTGCAACCTAGTTGCACTTTGGTTGGAACCAAAGTGAGGCCATGAAGCTCCCAGGGTGCAAATTTAAGAAGGCACTGACTCAGAGCACCATGCAAGTGCCACGTCAGTCCCGAGAGTGAAGGTCCCCTAAATTTTGTTTACAGGGAGAAACACCCACTCACTCACTCCATCTTAGTCCTGGCTCTGAATTGCAACACTATGTCACATTAACTATACATGTATAGTAGCATTCAAAGCTTGGAATGCAAATCCGCTTTAACTTGCAGTGAATTGTTTTTCAAGCCAAGGTTAGAATTTACATGCACCACACACAAACACACTTACAAATATATTTCAGTAGCAACTTGTTTTATAATTAATCAGCACCAAGTAGGACATGCCTTTATTATCTTTGGTTCCAGGAAACACTTTGGTTCAGCACAACAGGAAGAAAATCATGGATATGTTGAAGGAGTGGTTTCCAAAGAAGCATAAGCATAATTGTTTTTCTAACTCCCTTTAGTTGTCAAGTAAAGTCTCAATTTTTTTTTTCTGAGCTATTCAAAACATGAAAGATACCTAGTGTTTTATCTCCTAAATGTGAATTAATTTTTAAAAGTCAGCGCATTTCAGAAATCCAACTTTGTGAATACTTTCAAAAACAGCAAGAAGCATGAAAGCGTAAGTCAGCTCTGGTAACTTCCTAAGAGAAAATAATATGAGTTTAAGACAGATTTAAAAATCAAGAAGTTTAGTAGAAGCACTTCAAGTTTCCAAGCCTTGGACTTATTAGTTGGCCAATCTTTTCCCCTAAGATTAAGGCTTTGCTATTTGTTCAGGATTCAAGGAAAATGTATCATGATTGCTAATTTCACAGAGCACTCATTAAGTCCCCATTGCTGCTTCTGTACCTACGCTCAGTGTGCACTGTCCCTACAAGACTCCTGTCTAATCTTTGCTGTCACATTTTAAGAAATCCAGGGATTCTCGTAATCACAGAGAACACATTGATGGTTACCAGAGGGCGGTGGGTGGTGAGATGGTGAAATAGGTGATGGGGGTTGAGGAGGGCACTTGTGATGAGCTGGGTGTTGTATGGAAAGGTTGGGGGGGGGGTCACTAAATTGTACACGTGAAACTAATACTACATTGTATGTTAACTAACTGGAATTTAAATAAAAACTTTAAAAAATAAAAGAAATCCAGGTGTATATTTTCAGTGGCTCACACCTGTGTCTGCAGACTGGCAACTCTCACACGCTTACCTGTGGGTGAGGTTTGGGGGTCAGGTGGGGGTCAGATAGTATAAGCCTTGCAAAAGAGACACCCTTCTGTGGTTTCCTATCACTTTGTGCCTGTTATCTGCCTTTTCCCCTTCTTCACTTACTATGTGTTTGTTACTTTTTCTTTGGAAGAAAGTTCATATGCTGCTCAAAAAATGCTGAGTGATCTATAGCTGGAAGGGACAGGCAGGTTTTTGATGAAGTCTCAAGTTGTAGTTAGACCTTTTCCACTTGGCACTAGCACCAAATTTATAGACTTCCTAACTACCAGAGAGGACAGAAAGATGGTCTCATAGTCAGGTAGTGTGATTTACTTTAAATGATATTAACCCTCCTTCTTGCTGAGTCTTAGATAGAATCAAGGAGCAAAGACAGTGGTGAGAAAAACCCAAAGTCCCTGCTTCAACCAAACAGGTTAAACGTTCTTTTGAGGGAAACTCTTCAGTTTGCCAACTTTTAAAAAGCCTCCCTTCCTTCTGCCAAAAGTGGTAGATTCTGATCCTTGTGTTTTGGAAAATGCCTGTAAGAATTTCCAGGATTTTAACAAATTTGTCCCATTACATATCAGATTTTGGAAGCTAGCTAGTATAATAGAAAAGCATTAGATTTGGGTCAGAAATTTTATATGCCAGTTTTGACACTGTAGCTAACTCTTTAAAAGTCATTAGAAAAGTTATTTTCCTTTTCTGAGTTTCCATTGCCTCATCCTTAAATCTGGGATTTTAAATTAAATCTGTTTCAATTCAAACAAGTCCATGAACCCATGTTACTCTATGATCAGTGCTATGGGTACACAGAGGTAGAAGTCACTGTCATGCCTGGAGGAACCTATCATTTAATTGGAGCTATAAGGCTGTGCATGTAAAATAATAGTAAGCATTATGGAACAGACCGTATTCTAGTCAGGAATTGGATGGAGCAGATCATAATGTCAAAATATTTCAGAAGAGGGTGGTTTCAAGGGAGTAAGACTTTCTAGAGAGGTTAGATTTGGGTTGGGCCTTTAAAGTAGGTGGATTCATCACGTAGATGGATGGAAGGCAAAGAAATGGTTAATAGTAAGTCAATTCGTGGTGGCTACATGATCAGAAGCCCAGATTTGAGAGTGAGCATGGTAAAGATAAAGTAAGGAAATCCCTCAATATATTAGTTTCAAATGGCAGAAATTTGTTGATTTCTAACTTGCCTAAGCTGGATTTCCAATTTTCTGATCAGTTTGGCTAAAAACCAAACTTAAGACTTAGAGTAAAATCAGTGATCCATATACATTTGTGTGTTATTTACTTCTTAGGAGAGCTTTCCTATATTACAGCCCATCCTCCTGTGCTTCATCTCTGATCGAGTCCTTTCCACAGAAACTATTCTACCAATTAAATTTTCATTGCTGGAATGAACGAGTTGATTCCATTCCCTTTGAGACTTCCTAGAGTTTCAGATACAAGGAAAGTTATAGAAAGGTCTAAAGAATAATCTTTCCATTTTTGTATTGCAGAACATACTCATTGCATTCTGACCTACCAGCTATCCCACAATACCTCATCTTTAATCATTTCTCTGCATGTTGAAGTTCCCTGGGCCCTGCTCTGGGTTCCCTGTCCTTCAGAACCTTAGAGAACCTTAGAATTTCTGTTTCTATTACTGTTTGGAAGTACTAATTACTGATGATATGCTTCAGCTGTGAATATATACCTTGCCTCCCAAGCAAGGACCCATGGAGTAACTGTGGACTCATTTATTTCCATGATTTTGTCATGTGGAATGATAGGGATTACTTTCTTCCTCTTTCCTCCCATTTTTTAGACTCTCAAAATTGTTCTTTCTACTTAACAAGGAAGAAAGAAGCTTGCTTGAACGCATTTGGGTCAGATTGTAGAATTTTGTATTAGAAATACAGGCATACCACATTTTATTATGCATCTCATTATTGTGTTTTATAGATATTGTGTTTTTTTTTAAACAAATTGAAGACCTGCTTTGAGCAAGTCTATTGGTGCTATTTTTTTTAACAGCATTTGCTCATTTCATGTATCTGTGTCACATTTTGGTAATTCTCAATATATTTCAAACTTTTTCATTGTTACCATATTTGTTATGGTGATCTGTGATCAGTGATCTTTGACATTACTATTGTAATTATTTGGGGGCATCATAAACTGTATCCATATAAGAGGATGAACTTGATCAACAAATGTGTGTGTTCTGACTGCTCCACTGATCAGCCATTCCCCTGCTTCTTTCCCTCTTGGTTGAAATAGGCCAAAAGCTAGGCCCCTTTCACCAAATAGTTAGCCAAGTTGTGAATGCAAAGGAAAAGTTCTTGAAAGAAATTAAAGGTGCAGGGGTACCTAGGTCGCTCAGCTGGTTAAGCCTTTAACTCTTGAGTTTGGCTCAGGTCATGATCTTGGGGTCATGAGATAAGCTGTGTGTCAGACTCCATGCTCAGTGGGGAGTCTGCTTGAGAGTCTCTCTCCCTCTGCCCCTCATCTTACTCGTGTGTGCTGTTTCTTTCTCTCTCAAATAAATAAATAAATCTTTAAAAAAAAATAAAGGGGCTACTCTAGTGAAACACATGAATGATATGGAAAAAGTTTTAGTGGTCTGGATAGAAGATCAAACCAGACACAACATTTCCTTAACCAAAGCCTAATCCAGGGCAAGCCCCTAGCTCTCTTCAATTCTTTGAAGCTGAGAGAGGTGAGGAAACTGAATAAGAGTTTGAAGCTGGCATAGGTTTGTTTGTGAGGTTCAAGGAAAGGAGCTATCTCCCGAACATAGAAGTGCAAGGTGAAGTAGCAAGTACTGATGTAGAAGCTGCAGCAACTTATCCGGAAAATCTACCTAAGGTGGTAACTAATGAAGGTGGCTACAATTTTTCAATATAGATGAAATAGCCTTATATTGGAAAAATGCTATTTAGGACTTTCATAGCTGAAGAGGAGAAGTCAATGCCTGGCTTCAAAGCTTCGGAGGACAGGCTGACTCTTGTTAGGGCCTAATGCAGTTGGTGACTTGAAGTTGAAGCTAATGCTCACTTACCATTCTGAAAATCCTAGGATCTTTAAGACTTATGCTAAATCTATCCTGTCTGTGTTCTGAAAATGTAAGAACAAAGCCTGGATGACAGCACAACTGTTCACAATATGGTTTACTGAATATTTTTTTTTTTTAAAGATTTTATTTATTTGAGAGAGAGAGAGAGAGAAACAGCATGAGAGGGGAGAGGGTCAGAGGGAGAAGCAGACTCCCTGCCGAGCAGGGAGCCCGATGCGGGACTCGATCCCGGGACTCCAGGATCATGACCTGAGCTGAAGGCAGTCGCTTAACCAACTGAGCCACCCAGGTGCCCATGGTTTACTGAATATTTTAAGCCCACTAAAGCCCTACTGCTCAGAAAAAAAGATTCCTTCAAAATATGATGGCTCATTGACAATGCACCTTTTCCCCTAAGAGATCAGATGGAGATGAATAACGTGATTAATGTTGTTTTCATGACTGCTTACACAACATCCATTCTGCAGCCCATGGATCAAGGAGTCATTTTGACTTTCAAGTCTTATTATTTAAGAAATACACTTCATAAGGTTATACTACCATGGATAGTGATTGTTCTGATGGATCTGAGCAAAGTCAATTGAAAAACTCCTGGAAATGATTCTCCAATCTGGATACATAAAAAACACTCCTGGTTCATGGGAAGTGGTCAAAATATCAACATGAATAGGAGTTTGGAAGAAGTTGACTCCAACCCTCATAGATGACTTTGAGGAGTTCAAGAGTTCAGTGGAGGAAATAGCAAGAGTTCTACTGTGGATAAAATGCTATCAAACAGCATTGCATGCTACATAAAAGTCACTTGTGAAAGGAGGAGTCAATTGTGGCAAACTTCATTTTGTCTTATTTTAAGAAATTGCCAAAGCCACTCCAACCTTCAGCATCCATCATCCTGATCTGCCAGCAGCCATCAACATCAAGACAAGATCCTCCACCAACAAAAAGATTGCAACTTGCTAAAAGCTCAGATGATGATTAGCATTTTATAGCAATAAAGTATTTTTAATTAAGGCATGTACATTATTTTTTTAGAGATAATGCTAATTGTACACTTAATAGACTACAGTATAGCAAAAACATAACTTTTACATGCACTGCAGAACTAAAAAAAATCATTTGACTCACTGTGTTGCAATATTCACTTTATTGCAGTGGCCTGGAAACAATCTGCAATGTCTCTGAGGTATGCCTATAGATGGATGGGAGAAGAGTGCTGTATTTCACATTTGGGTATCAGAGAGGTCAACTCGTGCATCCAGGTTTCCTCCAAAGTACGTAAAAATGGATCTAAGGGTCTTCTTTGAACCAAGACTAAGGGAGGTGAAAACTTTCCAAGCTCATTGCCTCATTTAACTCTGATAAAACACCTCCTGATAGATGTGGCCCTGTCTATTGCACATTCCATCTGGTGTTCATTAATTACTGAGAGTATTAATGATGAATCAAAAGCCATTTTGCAAAACATTAAAGTGGAAGTTGCCCCTCAGAATATTTAATGCTCTAGATATTTATTTTATTCCACAGATTTTGAACAGGTGGGTCTATTACGCTTTTTGCTATTTGTCTCATATGACTGATTCTCAGTCTTACAACTTTCACAACTTCATGCTAAGTGACTAAAAAGGTGCTTAATTAAATGTGTGCTTGGTAATTAGGGAGTTTTCACAAGCAAGTGCAGATGGAGAAAATGTAATTGAATGAGGGTACATAGCAATCCAGTGAGCTTTTATATAGTTGTGGAATTGTTTGAGCAAGATATTAGGAGAGGATCTTAGTAGAAATCTAATAATGGAAGGGTTTTTTTTTTGCCTCCCTAAAATTTAATTGTTTTGAATTCTTCAGATTCATATTCAACCCAAGGAGAGATGGACAAATATGTATTCCTAATATATGGGGCCATTAGCAGGGAGATCATATGTCCCAGTTTGCCTGGGACAGTCTTAGTTAACATATTATAGCAGATGCTATTGCTTCCACCTATAAAACATTGGCGTCACATTCAAGTCCATGCCCAAATTGTACCAGTGCAAGCACTTGGGACTGTCTCTATAAGGGCTTTCTCTTGGCTCAAAAGAAAGGCCAGAAGTGTGTAGTAATTTATTTCTCTAGGAGTGGGGCCGGACAATGCAAGTTGGAAGCTGAAGAATAAACATCCCAGTTTCTGTCTCCTTGGGAGATAACTCTGAGGTATGTTCTAGATTGATTTTCAGTTTCTCAGCAGGATTGACCTCCAGCTGACCACAGTGGTAACTGGCTTGATGTGTATCTACTATTGGTTTCCCTCCTGTCCTTCTCTTAGTTCCTCACTCTCCCACTGTAGCTTCCTGGAGTAATTTCCCAAATAAATGGCTTTCAAATTCTTGTCTCCAAGTCTAAATCTACAGGAAGACACCAAGACATGCTTCGTGCCCATGGGTAATTTTGAAAAGAGTTTCCTTTGCTTTTTAAAGGTTTATCAATTTACATATATCATGATATATCATTGTTGGACTCATCTAAATTACAGAAAATCTTACTTCCTTTATTTCAAGATTTACTTTGAGTCAATAGTTCTAAATAGCCCTTCACTTCCTCTTACTGCAATCTTCCAGGAGACAGATAACTAGAATATTCTAGTTACTGTAGATATCACCAGGAACTTTCATTCATTCCTTCTGTATTTTGACAACATTTTATTCATACATCCCTTACAGCACTTGTATTAAATTATAATGAAAATTTACAAATACGTCTGTTCCAATTGATTGTAAGCCCCTCCTGACCTAGGGATATTTGCTTACTAACCTTTCAATTCCTGGAGCGTAACAGTATCTGGTATGTTTAAGTGATATTAAATGAGTGAATGAATGAGTGATTTGTATGTATAAATTCTTGGGCCTATTCCCTTTGTAAATTAGGACTGGATTTCTAAATTAAGAAAATGATGTTCCCTGGACAATAAACCCTCATGTTCCTGCCATAAGCTCAGCTACTTTTGTGAGAAAGAAGTTGCGTAAATATTGGGGCCTGTGTGTTGAATAATAGCAAACATTTTCCCTTAATCTTAACTCATTAGGTCATGGATTAATGTTTGAAAGAAAGGCAGCTTCTAAAATGTCTTGGGCAAAATTTCACCCCGTAGGGTTGCTCTTTTGTCTGGTGGCCAAAGAGTATCAGTTTCATCCTTGTGGAAATGAATTCCTAGGTGCAGAGAGAAGACAATACATCTGCTAATGTGTGGCTCCTGAAAAATTCTGAGACATTTCTCTAGTTTTCCATAATCACCTGCCACAATCCTGGTCTTGGAAATACTGGAAGCCCCAAAAATTTATCTTTATGAAACACTAGAGTTCTTTGCCACCCTACATTTCATAGCCTCAATAATTTTTTTTTAAAAGATTAAAGTCATACTATGCAGTTTTTCTACCAGAATGGTATGAAACTAGGAATCAGTCACAAGGAAAAAAAAAAACTGGAAAAAACATAAACATGTGGAAGCTAAACAAGATGATACTAAACAACCAATGAGTGAACAATGGAGTCAAAGAAGAAATAAAAAAACACATGCAGGAAAACGAAAATGCAAATACAAAGATCCAAAATCTTTGGAACACAGTGAAAGCAATTTTAAGAGGGACATATACAGCAATATAAGCCTACCACAAAAAAAAAAAATTGAAATAAACAATCTAGCCATACACGGAAAGGAACTAGAAAAAGAAGAGCAAACAATGCCCAAGGTGAGTAGAATGAAGGAAATGATAAAGACCACAGCAGAAATAAATAATATAGAGACTAGAAAAACTATAGAAAAAAAATCAATGAAACCAAGAGTTGGTTTTTTGAAGAGATAAACAAAATTGATAAAACTTTAGCCAAACTCATCAAGAAAAAAAAAGGACCCAAATAAATAAAATAAAAAATGAAAGTTGAGAAGTAACTATTGATACAAAACATATACAAAGGCTATAAGAGAATACTATGAAAAATTATATGCCAACCAGTTGGACAACCTAGGAGAAAGAAATAAATTGCTAAAAATATGCAATCTTCCAAAAGTGAATCAGGAAGAAATAAAAAACCTGCATAGACCAATTACTAGAAACAAAATTGAACTAATAACAAAAAATGAAAGTCCAAGACTAGATGGATTCACAGGTGAATTTTACCAAACATTTAAAGAAGAGTTAATACCTATTCTCCTCAAACTATTTCAGAAAATAGAAGAGGAAGGAAAGCTTTCCAATACATTCTATGAGTCCAGCATACACTGATACTAAAACCAAAGATACAACAAATAAACGAAGGAAGGAAGGAAGGAAGGAAGGAAAGAAAGAAGGAAGGAAGAGAGAAAAATAAAAATACAGGCCAATATGCCTAATGAACGTATACTAAAAATCCTCGACAAAGTATTAGCAAACCATATTCAACAATGCATTAAAATGATTATTTACCACAATCAAGTAGGATTTATTCCAGAGATGCAAGTATGGTTTAATATCCACAGTGTAATCAACACGATACTCCACATCAACAAAATAAGGAATAATCATATTATCATCTCAATAGATGCAGAAAAAGCATTTGACAAAATTCAACATCTGTTCATGATAAAAACTCTCAACAAACTAGCTTTAGAGGGAATATACTTCAATGTAATGAAGACCGTATATGAAAAACCCACAGATAACATCATACTCAATGGTGAAAAGCTAAAAGTTTTTCCTTTAAGGTCAGGAAATAAGGATGTCCACTTTCACCACTTTTATTCAATATAGTACTGGAAGTTCTAGCCACAGCAAGCAGACAAGAAAAAGAAATAAAAGGCATCAAAATTCGTTAACGAAGAAGTAAAACTGTCACTATCTGCACATTACATAATACCGGATGGAGAAAACCCTAAAGACATCACCAAAAACTATTAGAAGTAATCAATGAGTTCAGTAATGCTGCAGGATACAAAATTAATATACAGAAATCTGTTGTGTTTCTATACACCCATAATGAAGTAGAAAGAGAAATTAAGACAACAATTCCAACTGCACCAAAAAGAATAAAATACCTAGGAATAAACTTAATCAAGAGGGTGAAAGACTCTGAAAACTAAAAAAACACTGATAGAAAAATTGAAGATGACACAAATAAGTGGAAATAGACATGCTAAAGTCTATTTGAAGAGTTAATATAGTTAAAATGCCCATACCACCCAAAACAATCTACAGATTCAATATAATCTCTACCAAAATACCAATAGTATTTTTCACAGAACTAGAACCCATAATACCAAAATTTGCATGGAATTTCAAAAAATGCCAAACAGCCAAAGCAATTTTGAGAAAGAAAATCAAAGCTGGAGGTATCACAATACCAGATTTCAAGATATACTACAAAGTTCTAGTAATCAAAACAGTATGGTATTGGCACAAAAATAGACACATAGATCAATGGAACAGAATAGAGACTTCAGAGATAAACCCACTCTTTATAGTAAATTAATCTATGACAGAGGAGCCAAGAATGTACAATGGGGAAAAGACAGTCTCTTTAATAAATGGTGCTGGGAAAACTAGACATCCACATTCAAAAGAATGAAACTGGACCAATTTCTTACAGCATACGCACAAATAAACTCAAAATGAATTGAAGACCTAAATGTGAACCTGAAACCATAAAACCCCTGAAAGAAAACATAGGCAGTAATCTCTTAGATAGTGGTCTTAATAACCTTTTTATGGATATGTTTCCTTAGGCATGGGAAACAAAAGCAGAAGTAACTACTGGGACTACACTAAAATAAACAGCTTTTGCACAATGAGGGAAACCATCAACCTACTGAAAAATGCAACCTATTGAGTGGGAGAATATATTTGCAAAGATATATCTGATAAAGGATTAATATCCAAAATATATAATAAATTTATACAACTCAACACCAAAACGACAAATACTCTGATTAAAAATGGGCAGAGAACCTAAATAGACATTTTTTCCAAAGAAGACATGCAGATGACCCACAGACATATGAAAAGATGCTCAACATCACTAATCATCAGGGAAAAGGATATTTAAACCACAAAGAAATACTACCTTACACCTGTCAGAATGGCTAGTATAAAAAGACAAGAGATAACAAGTCTTTACAAAGATGTGGAGCAAAAGGAACACTCATGCACAGTTGGTGGGAATGTAAACCAGTATAGCCACTGTAGAAAACAGTATGGAGGTTCTTCAAAAATTAAAAATAGAAATACCATATAATCCAGGAATTCCACTACTGGGTATTTACCCAGAGAAAACAAGAAGTCAAATTCAAAAGGATATATACCCCCCTATGTTTATTACAACATTATTTACAGTAGCCAAGACATGGAAGCAACCTAAGTGTCTGTTGATAGATGGATGGATAAAGAAGGTAGAGTATATATATACATATAATGAAATATTATGCCTTCATTAAAAAGAATGAGATCTTCCATTTGTGAGAACATGAATGACCTAGAGGGTATTATGCTAAGTGAAATAAGTTGGACAAAGATAAGTACCATATAACTTTACTTATATGTGGAATCTAAAAAACAAAACAAACAAATAAAAAAGAAAAAAGAAACAGACCTGTAAATACAGAGAACAAAGTGGTGGTTGCCGGAAGGAAGGGGGTAGGGCAGGACAAAAATGGGTTAAGGGGACTGGGAGGCACAGGCTTCCAGTTATGGAGTGAATAAGTTATGTGGATGAAAAGTACAGCATAAGGAATATAATTAATGATATAGTAATAGCATTGTACAATGACGGATGGTAGCTACACTTGTGGTGAGCATAGCATAACATATAGAGTTGTTGAATCACTATTTGTACACCTGAAATTAATGTAACATTTTGTGTCACCTATATTTCAATTTAAAAAAAGCTAAAAGTCAACAAACAAAACTTGGAAGAGGGCAACACCCTAATTATATATAGCATTCTAGAAGTTTTCAAATAGTTTGGCTAGTTATGTCATTATAGTTGATATAATTAGTCCTGTGGGTATGAAGGAAAAAGAGCACTGGGAAAAAGGGAGGGTGAACCATTCAGCTAGGTTTTGGGTAAGTCAGCACATGAACTCTTTGTTATCTCAGTATTCTTACAGCATATCGGCTGATACCCATTGTTGGTCTTCCCCACTCCCTCCAGGCCACCATCCTTTCTTAATCTACTTTCTTCAGAATATAGGAATGGGCACATGCCCCAAGTATGGCCAATTGCTATATCCCTTCTTATTGAACGAGTGACTAGTCCAAGAGGTAGACATTACTTTTTGTTGTTTGCTGACATTTAGCTCTTGATTTTTTTAATATACAGATACTGAGAGAATGAAGCCATTTTTCCATTGGGGTTAATAAACTGGTGGTGCGAATCTGGTACTGTTGGAAAGTGTCTTCTATAAATTTAGAGGAAATATATTATTAAGACAAGGATTAAAAAAACAAAAACAAACAGAAATGGGATTTGAATCCTGGTGTTAAGTCCATGAGATAACATATTGGTTTGTATGGCTCTTCCTCAAATCCAGGTATCCTTTCTAGCTTTCTGATCCAATAAATGCTCCCAGTTTGTTAGTTTGTTTCAGCTGCTTTGAGTTATGTTATTCTCCCTTGCAACATTTAACCAATTACAAGGATAAATAAGGTGAACTGATAAATCATCTTCCAGTCACAATATAAAAATGACTCAATCCCACATTAGATTATGAGGCTCAAAAAAAAAGGAATTAGAAGCATGACTTTAGGAGATAAAGAAGGCAGAGTTGCTAGAGTGTACTCAAGGTTCTATGTCCAAGAAGGGACCCTGAAAGGCACACAGGACAGGTGGACATAAAAAGGGTAGAGGAAAGGAAAGCTGGAATAAAGCATGAGAAATATGTGTCATCATCAGACTCAAGAATATAATTCAGGTCATAAATAAAATCTTAAAAAAAAAAAGAATATAATTCAGGTCAATAAACAGTCTAATGTACACAACTTGGTCAGTTTACACAAGGCACCCAGTAAATCAATGAATATCTTGCAGGTTGTCCTAGTCCACAACTACCCAGTAACTAAGGTCTCTCTGCCTCTTGAGTGTATACTCTTGTTTTCCATCAGCCAGCCTCAGTGCAACCTTGGTTTACTAGCATAATGCTAGTCCTATGACAGGGGTAACAACTAGTCTTATTTAATACTGCAATCATTTGGAGAAATCCAGAGCATATAGAAGCCTGCTTTTTCAGGAAAGCACGGGGCTTAATTAAGTCCTCTTTAAGGAGCCAAGAAATTAAAGACACTCAGCAAAATGGGAATTATTCTATTTTTTACTCATTTAAACATTCATAAAAATTCTTGGTTTCTGGATAATTATTTCTTCTGAAGTAGAACCATTGACTAAAGGAGGCGCTGCATGAAGATTAGAAAGTCAAGTACCTTGCTATGAAGACTGTTCCTGCCAAAACATTGTGACACATTTTTTAAAGGCACAATTTAAAAACCTTTAGTTCTGAAGTTAATTTGGTAAATAGAATCTTCATTCTATTCTTCTGGTTGAGCCAGAAAGCCCTGGAGTTGCAATCTGACCTTGCTAACCTATATAATATCAATCTAATCCTATAGGTGTTTGTTGCTAGCGACTCTGAGAGTTTCTAGAGATACAATGGTGTACAAGTGTGTCATAGTCCCCAATGTCATAGAGCTGTTAGTCTAATGGGAAGGAAGAGTCAAGAGAAGTAATAATGATATTGTGAGGAGAGAGCAGTGTGAGAAATTTGGGGACCTAGGGGAAGTTGCCGCTGGCGGGCCTGATTGAGAGGCATAGAAGTCCTTCCTTTCAAAATTGGTGTTTAAGCCAAGACCATAGTGACGAATGGGATTATCCAAATGGAAGTGGCTATAGAGAGTCTTTGGCAGCAAGAACAGTGTGTGTAAAGCATAAGGCAAGAGAAAGGGAACAATGACCCTTGGTGGAAG
>NC_138371.1:83766250-83776131 GCF_054177405.1 Leptonychotes weddellii | reverse complement strand
GATGGGTTAGCCCAGTGATGCGTATTAAGGAGGGCATGTTCTGCATGGAGCACTGGGTGTTATACACAAACAATGAATCATGAAACACTACATCAAAAACTAGTGCTGTATTATATGGTGACTAACATAACATAATAAAAAAAAAATAATGAAGCACAAATGCAAAAAAAAAATTAAATAAATAAGGAAGATTCTTTCAGTTATCCAACCATCCACCCTTCCATCCATACATATATCTACCTGTTTATTTAACAAATACTTATTGTCTATTATGTGGCAGGCATTGTAGCAGGAATTAGCATTGTATTAAAGAAAAGACATAGTTCCTGTCTTTGTGAAACTTATACAGAAGAGGGAGGAATGGACAATAAACAAATATATGATACAGCTTATTATTACTACATCGAGGAAAATAACCCCTATACAGTGATAGAGGATAATAGGAGTTAACCGACTAGATAAGGTGGTATGAGAGATATCTCTGAGGAAGTGTAATTTATGCTGATAATGGAAGGTTAAGAAGACAGCCATGTAAAGAATGGGATGAAGATTCTAGGCAAAGGAGCAGTGTAAGTAAAGGTCAGAGGATAAACATATCTTGAGACATCTGAGGAGATGAAAAAGAGCCACTGTCACTGTAATATAAAAGAAAGGGCGGAGTGATTCAAGGTGAAGTTGAAGATTTACCGTAGGTGGCTTGGCAGGCAACAATAATGAGTTTGTATTTCATTTGAATAGCAAAAAGAAACAGAAAGTAAAATGACATGCTATATTATCTTTATGCTTTAGGTTTTTTTTAAGATTTATTTGTTCATGAGAGTCAGAGAGAGAGTGAGAGAGAGAGAGATAGAGAGAGGCACAGGGAGAAGCGGCTCCCCACAGAGCAGGGAGCCTGATGAGGGACTCGATCCCAGGACCCCAGGATCATGACCCGAGCCATGACTGAGGCACTCAGGTGCCCTATGCTTTAGGTTTTTAAATTTTATTCTAATTGCTGTATGGAGAATAGATTTCTAATATCAGCTTGGGTTGCCATAACAAGATACCATATAATCTGGGTGGCTTAAATAACACACATCTACTTTCTGACAGTTCTAGAGGCTGGAAGTCCAAGATCAAGGTGTCAGCGGGGTTGGGTTCTGGTCAGGGTTTTCTTCCTCACTTGCACATGGCTACCTTCTCTCTGTGCAAATGCAGAGATTGAGATTTGGTATCTCTTTTGGTATCTCTTGTAAGGACACTAGTCTTATCAGATGAGGGCTCTACCCTTATGACCTCATTTAACCTTAATTAACCTCCTTAATTGCCCCATCCCCAAATACAGTTAACATCAGTGGTTAGGACTTCAACATATGGATGTGAGGGGACACAGTTCAGTCCACAACAAGATTATAGATCAAGAACAGAAACGGAAAGACACAAAGTATGCTAGGATCAAGATTGTGCATTATAGCAAATAATGCTAGTATGTTAGAGAAAAGTAGATGAACTCAAGAAATGTCCAGCGATAGGAACATTAGAGTTAGTGGATGGTTTGGTTGTGGTGCCACTGCAGAGGTAAGAAATCTTGGGGAGGAAAGAGTTGAAGAAGCAAGAGTATGGTGCTAGAACTATTAGATTTGAGAAATCTGTGAGCCACTAAAGTGGACATATTGACAATTAGATACAAGAATCTGAAACTGAGAAGGGAGACTTGGAGAGAAGATACAAATTTGGGAATTATTAGCATGAAAACTGTTACTGATAATGCTATAATGCCTGAAATATCACCAAGAGAAAAAGCCCACTGTATGTTACCATTAAATAGATGGGGAGAATAAAAGGAATCTAAAAAAATAAGAAAGATACACAAAGGTAGAAAACCAGGGAAGTGTGTTGCCTGAGGTTCAGAGAGTTTTTTTTTTTTTTTAAAGGCATGGGTGTACCGCCAGGTTCAAAAATTCTCTAGGAGTTCTCACAGCAGATAATTGCACTCCTGAATGATTTAATGCAGTGAAAGGGTACAAAGTTAAGTCAGCAAAGGGAAAAGGCACATGAGCAAAGTTCAGAGGAAAGCAGGCCAAAGCTTCTAAGTGTCCTTTCCTGGGGGGAACTCACACAGGACATACTTAATACCCCTGAAATCAAGTTCTAACAATGTAAGTAAAACATTGCCAGGGAAGCTCATTAGACTCATTGGCCAGAGTTTTCCTGGGAGGCTAGTCACATAGGCACTCTCTGCCTGACACACATCAAAATTCCAGACTTGCTGAAGGAAAGCAGGTGTTCAGAATAAACCCCACTATTGCACAAGCAGTTTAGGTATTGAGAGCCACTCTTGCCAGTTCTGGGAATGGGAGAAACCCTCCTGAAATCCAAGTGCCCGGATGCCTGCCTCTTCAGGGCCAACCTTGTTTTGTTTGTTTTTCCACGTTTTTATTCAAATTCCAGCTAGGGCAATATTAGTTTCAGGTATAGAATTTAGTGATTTATCACTGGGCCAACCTTTTAAGGAGACCAAAGGATAAGCAGTCAGACCTGCTTTGTTAACTCTTTCCTGCAGTGTCAAGGAGTAAGATGCCCTTGACAAGGGTTAAAGCTAGAGAGAACTGCAGATTCTGATGAAATCATGTGACAAGGAAGTTACTGGTGATACTGCAAAGCAGTCTCTGCACAGGGCATGGTGAGCAAGTTTGCCATGGGTTGAAGCATAAGCAAAGGTTAAATAACTGAAGACAGTGTAGAAAACTCTTTCAAGAAGAGTTGGTTATGAAGGGGAGCACAGTGTGTAGCAGCTAGCAGTGAAAATAGTGTAAGTGTGTTTATTTGTCTTAAACAGGGAAGCATGGAGCATAATGAAAATCTAGCACGTGAAGCTGGCAGGGACGGAGAAGTTAAAGGTACCAAAAAGAAAGAAGATAATCAAAAGAATGTGAGTTCTGACAAGGCATGAGCACACCAGGATTAAAGAAAGTGGGACAGAGTAGAATAGAGAAACACAGTAGAAGTGACAGTCTGGTGAAGGTGGGTGACCACAAATTTATAACTACAATAAATAACTAGTTAGGTGATTCCTTCAGAGAATATTGAGAAGGAAAAGTTTTGTAGTGTGGATAGTCAGAGGCATACTGTAATTTAATTTAGGAAACGACAGGAACATGATGTGTCACTTGGACAAGGTAACAGATGTGGCTGCAAAACAGCCCTGAAAAGGGTAAGGTTGACAGCAGGGAGCTAAAGTAAAAAAACAAAACAAAACAAACATATGAAAGGATTTATTCTGACTTGGTTCTCCTGTCTTTTGTTTCAGGAAATGATGATGGATCTAGAAGTCCAATTCTATCCAACCAATGTTTGTTGAGCACTTATGTCCAGACACATGGTCTGGATAGTGGGATGGGGACATAGAGGAAGATTATTTTGCATAATAAGTAAGCCAGAATTTCATTTACTATAACATTAACAAATAATTAAATCAAAAGTAAAAGTGATAAAATCATTTGTTATATGCTCAGCCATGAGGAACTGAATGCTTTACATTATTTGGGACTAATATGATATTTTCCTAGTGTTCCCTTGTGACCTTATATAAAATATTCTGGCCTTATATTACTTGGGTTGTAGTTTCTAACTCCTTTTATTTCATTATAATGCATCTCACTAATTAGTTATTCCCTTACTCTACAGCCATTCAAGTTCTATTTGTTGGGCTTGTTATAGAAAGTGCCAATAAGCCATCATAATATAAAAATATAATATAATATAATATAATATAATATTATAATATATATACTATATATATTATATATATATGTCATAATATATAATATATATATAAAAGCAATGCTAGGAGTTGCTGCTTCCTCTATTTTAATAAACCTAGGCTTTACTGAGGTGTCTGGCTGATACATAGCCCAGAATTTAGAAGACAAATCAAGCTCTCATTTGAAAATGAGGATCTAGGACTTTGCTCAAAATGCCACAATACTTTGGCAGTTTGGACTGACAAGAGAACAAAAAGCTATTTTTAACACTCGTCTTAGAGTGATGTTATTCTTGAATATGTAAGCATATGCTGATGAAATCATATCCATTTTAAATTTAGGGAAAGTCTTGAATGTAAAACTAAATTGAGAAAGTAGTGTAGGATTTCACCTGTATTTCTCATTCAATTTCAGCAACCCACCAAAAGAGAAGTACTCTAAAATCAGATGTATCAAAATTCATGTGAAAGAAATAAATATATCTACAACGACGCTATGTTTATCCATTTAGTTGATATCCTAAGAAGTAGATTATCACACATCTATCACATTGTATTTAATAAATATGCCCCTAAACATTTTAATGCAATAATTATATATTTAATACCACTGTATGCCAAGAACAATATCAACATTTATTGCAGATACAAATGAATCAGTCTCTGCCTCCTGAAATGTAGACTCTTGCTGAGGAGAAGTGAAACATATGACATATTTGATGAGTGGAAGGCAAACTGATAAAGACTGTGAATATGTGGCATAGAAAGGTTTGATGAGGGAGTGATTACTCTGATCTGTATGACCCAGTTACTATTTCAAGAAGCAGCAGCTCCAGAATAATATTCCAAAATAAACCTGCCACGATTGAGCTATTTCCACCTCTGGCTTAATCCTCATCCATTCTTTCACATGAAACTTCTAGACCAGGCTCAGAGACCATTTAATGTTACCCCAAACCTCATCTGGTCTGATGCCTCCATGACTTGTGCTTGCTACTCCCTCTGCCTAGAAAGCTATATCCAATATCTACACCCTATTTTGATGACCAGTTTTTAGCCATTCAAGAACAACCCAAACATCACTTACTCTCAGACCTCATGTGGCTGAATTAAGGACATCTCTCAGACCTCACGTGGCTGAATTAAGGAGCTCTTTTTTGTGTTATGAAAATATTTTCACTTACCTTGGTCCTAGAAGTTACCACAATGTCCTGAAATTGCCCTCTTCCTGATGGTCTGTAGGCTCCTTGAAGGCAACATAGCTATAGGAATGGGCACCATCACTAACCCCCAGAATGATGCCTGGCACATAATGGGTTCTCCAAAAATTATCACAAGGTTAGATGAAAAGGAATATTTGATAAGAACATTCTAGTTATGTGGGACATCAACTTGTTAATTGTTTTAAAAATAATAGAACAATGGGCTCCTGGGTGGCTCAGTTGCTGAAGCATCTGCCTTTGGCTCAAGTCATGATCCCATAGTCCTGGGACAGAGTCCCACATCAGGCTCCCTGCTCTGTGGGGAGTCTGCTTCTCTCTCTACCCCTCACCCCCTGCTTGTGCTCTCTCTCGCTCTCTCTCTCAAATAAATAAGTGAATATTTTTTTAAAAATTAAAAATTAAAAATAGAACAAAGACATGGTAGTCAAAAGGAGTATGATTTCTTCTAGGGCCTGGGAGGAGATAAATCTTATTGTAGTAAAGGAATAAAACTGGGCTCTATGTAGAATGAGACATTAATAAATTATGAATAAACTATAGACAACAGAATTCTGTGGAGGTGAATCTCCTAGTGCTAATCATTTCTGAATTTATCTTATTTATTCTTCAAATAACTTTGCCAAGTAAATATTATGATGGCTTATTGGCACTTTCTATTTTAAAGTTGTCTAAATTTGGTCATAATTGCTCTAATTTGGTCAAATTTTTATTATAAACATAATGTGTGCACATAATGGTATTAAATGCAATGAAAAAATATTATTATGCCATTGCCAGTTCCAATTATTTCACAGGTAATCACTTTTAACTATTCATGTTTTTAGATTTCTGTTGGTCAACAGTATTTTAATAATATAGATATGAGTCCATTGCCTAATTTATCAGTTTAGGAAACTTATCAACTTATGAAATTTATAGTATAAAACCATAATTAATTTAGATATCTCAATAGTTTGAGATTCTAAAATCTGAATGCCAACAAGTAGTATCAATATTTTCATATCCAAATGCTACTCTTTTTAGAACCAAGTAGTATACTTGAACCCACAGAAAGAAATAAAATTTGATATCATATAGAATATGCTGATGAAAAGAGAATATGCCCTGCATCAGTCAAAATAATTATCTTTTAAAATTTTCATTAGTTGTTCAAAGCATGCCTCATTTTGCTTTGCTTTATACTTCAAGCATGACCTTCTCATGCAGCTTTTGTTATCTGATAGCTTCTACTCACATCTCTATTCTCTTGAGTAGAAGAAACCATGGTTTCTTTATTATGTAACTGAAATCTTCCAGTTTTTAAGTCATAATATTTGATGAATAAGGCCACTATCTTCTTTCAGTCATTATTCTGGATACACTCTTTTCCCCTGTCCCTAGAATAGCCATAACCAGAAAGAGGCCCGGATCATGCAAATGAAGAGTGTGGAGTCATTTGTTACTTCAGCATTATATAGCCCACTCTGACTGATGCAGGCTTAATGTGTGTGGTTGGGATTTTATTTCTCCATAATTTTTAATTACTAGTCTAGCATCTAGTGCTTTTGATAAAAGCTTTGATACCAATTTAATTGTAGTTTATTTACTATTGAGATATTTTATCTCATTCTCTCAGGAACATTTAGGATCTTCTATCTTTGGTGGTGTGAAATTTCATAAGCATGTGTCTAGATTTCAACTCTGTCTCATTCATACTTCAATTAAACTCTTCTATTTTTCTCTAGTTCCATTACATTTTCTTCTCTCTTCATTAAGTAATTTACACCTTAATTAATTGTCCTTCTTCCTCCTTAATTAACTTTTCAGTCTGTGCTGAAATCATCCAGCTTTTAAATCATAGTACAGGATTCTTATTAAATACAGATCTTCTAACTTCATATCTTTATTTTTCCTCCCATAGTTTTAACTCTCAACTTAACTGGAAATTAAATAAGTTGTTGTATAAATAAATTGTCCAAATCATAAGGTAAGAGCCTACTGGCTATAGGTTCTGTGTGATTTCTTCATTCCTCACCTTTTTGTCAGTTCTTTTTAGTTCAGGTACTTTCTGTGTTTTCTCAATGCTTTTTTCCCTAGTGGTTCTCTTATAATGATGCTAGTTGTCTTCTCAATTTCCTTTAAAATAAAAATTGGAATTAAAAAAAAAGTTACTTCAACTTTTCCTCTGGTTCAATCATTCTGTATATTCATTTTGGTAGTCCTATATCAGGCCATTTCTTTTACTGAAATGTCTAGTTGTCTTTGACTTTCTATCATACTTAGAAGTAATCAATGAAGTGGATGAAGTATAGATGATTGGGTAGTTGAGCTAAGCTTCTTCTGACAATCTGACTACCAAACCAAAAACATACAAACAAAAAAACCTCCTTGAATCGAAGGGCTGACCACAAGTCTACAAGTTCTGGGCATCTGAGCAGGACAAGCTGCTTTCAGGTGTCCTTTTAGGGTGCACAGGTGGGGGTTAGGTAGGCAAACTGCCCTTTCCCTCTACTGGAAGAGGAGTGCTTTATTCTTAGGCACACATACGTGTGTCAGGAAACCTAATCTTATATGGATAGATTGTTCAAAATTTTTGGAAAATCACTTCCACGTTTAGCTAGGGAGGCAAACTGCACTGTTTTCTGATTCTTGGTGAATGTAGGTATATTTGAGTTGAAAGAAGTCAATTGACTTACCTTTTTAATAGACAGTTTCAAAATAAATTATTCAGATTATTACCCTACCACTCTTCTCTTCCTGCTTTCCCTGCCTGATTATTCTCAGCCTGAAGTAGAGCCAAGGCTCTACCAGGAAACACAGTTCATCTTCCTGAAGTTGCCTTCTTTGGGCTTTTTCTTGTATTCTGGCTTATTGTCAATGTAGTCCCATTCACTTTCCCCAACTGTCTGATTTGTTGAGGCGTTCTTCCCATTCTATTAAGGAGTTATTCCATTTTGTACTTTTGTACTCTAATTTTAATGATATTTTGGCATGCATGTCTCTCAGTCTGTCATCTTGATCAGGAAGCAACAAAATTTATTTTTCCAAATGCTGAGTAAAGCTATGAATCTGCTCATTACTGTATTACAGTTTTAAGTTATACTAAGATATTAAGGCAAGAATGATATAGGAAGGGAAGAAAAGAGGAATAACATTTGTTGATCACCTACTGAGTGCCAAGAGCTGAGTGAGAGCAATTCTTTATTTTCATGACCTCATTTAATCTGTACAATAACCCTCTGAGGTGTCACTATTTCCATTTTATAAAGGTATATATTGGAACTCAGGGAGTTTAAATAAATTGCCCAAGTCATAGGACTAATAAATAGTAGAACGAACTCTGGATGTGTCTGGCTCCAAATCATTTGCTAGTTCCTTCACAGCATGCTAAATGACTTTCGATGGTTTAGAGTCAATGCTGTAACATGGTGAGTTGTTGTATTTTACTGTTTTTAAAATAAGAGAATAATATAAGAGATAGATCTTATTTATTTGCTATTTACAAATTCAGAAATATCCTATTTATAGGAAATTTTTTAAACACATTTTATTGGTGGCATAAATGGAGGGGCAAATGTTTTCCTACCTTTCATTGAAATCCAACCAGTGATATATATTTTTCCTCTCCATTAAGTATTCAGAGATAGTGACAAAGAAGTAAATATTAGTGTTCTTCAATGTCAAATCAAGACTAAAACAATAGATGCTGTGCATTGGAGCCCACAGACTATAAGACATAGACAGTAGAGGGGGATAAACCTAGTTTAGTCTTCTCTCACTGTATCCTCCCCACCAAATAAAAGGTTAGAAAATGACAGCTTACAAGTCATTCTCTTCATTCAGTCAAGAAACAGTATGTTTCTTCCTTCCCCAATGAATTAGGTATATGTGACATTATCAGTGTATGCCAGACGTTGTGAATTTTATGTTGGTGGATTGTGTGTGTGTGTGTGTGTGTGTGTGTGTGTGTGTGTGTGTGTGTGTGGTATATCCTTAAATATTTTGGAGCTTTGTTCTGGGATGCAGTTAAACCACTTGTTTTATCCTTTTGAGGCTTACTTTTAAAACCCACTGATTGGGGATAGAACAGCCTTTATTTGGGGCCTAATTTATCCTACTTCTAAGGTAATACCCTTTTGAAGACCACTTGATGCACATAAATTAGGAGATATTTCCGTTTTGGCAGGTGAAACAGCTCCTGACTCTGTGTGAACTCCAAATATTATTCTTCCTATTTCTTTTTGATGGTTCTTGGTTAGGTATTGGTTGTTTGTTAATGTGCACTGATCAATACTCAGGTAAAGGCCCAAGGAAAAATCTCTGAAGATCTTTGAACTCTTTATGAAGCTATCTTGCCTCTGGTATTCTGCCCCACAGATTTTAGTTTCTTTGGTCTCTCTGAAATCCAAATGTGTTTTCCTCAACACAGAAAGACTATCAGACTCCATTTATGGTTCCTTCCCTTACATCATGGGCTGAAAATTTTCTTTAGTCAGTAGGCTGGAACGTTCATAAGAGTTCATCATGTTTGTACCTTCTCTCGAGGATCATTGTTATGCACATTCTGTTGTTCAATCTGAAAACTATTGCTTTGTGTGTTTTGTCTTATTTTTTAATTGGTTAAGAAAGGAAGGTATCGGGACGGGGGGAAGATGGCAGAGGAGTAGGGGACCCTATTTCAACTGGTCTGGAATTGAGCTGGATATCTACCAGACCACTCTGAGCACCCATGAAACCAGCCTGAGATGTAAGAAGATCTGGATCTCTACAAACAGAATATCGCAGGTGGTTGGTTTTGAGGTACGAAACGGGGAGCCCTGATTCCGCAGGCAGATATCAGAGGATAAACGGCAGCAGGAGGGAGCCTGTCCATGGGTATACTACACCACCGGTGAGCGACAGCCTCCGGTGCTGGGGACGGGGCATAGACTTGCAGA
>NC_138371.1:83759524-83765750 GCF_054177405.1 Leptonychotes weddellii | reverse complement strand
ACATTCTTGAGCAGAGTGGTCTTTTGCTTCCAAGTGTTTGAATTTCTTCCAAATTTTTTCTTGTGATTGAGTTCCAGTTTTAAAGCATTATGCTCTGAGAATATGCAGGGAATAATCTCAGTCTTTTGATATCGGTTGAGACCTGATTTGTGACCCAGTATGTGGTCTATTCTGGAGAAAGTTCCATGTGCTCTCGAGAAGAATGAGTATTCTGTTGTTTTTGGGTGGAATGTTCTGTATCTATGAGGTCCATCTGGTCCAATGTATCATTCAAAGCTCTTGTTTCTTTGTTGATTTTCTGCTTAGATGATCTGTCCATTGCTGAGAGTGGAGTATTGAGGTCTCCTACAATTAATGTATTATTATCAATATGACTCTTTATTTTGGTTAACAGTTGGCTTATGTAGATGGCTGCTCCCATGTTGGGGGCGTAGATATTTACAATTGTTAGATCTTCTTGTTGGATAGACCCTTTAAGAATGATATAGTGTCCTTCTGTGCCTCTAATTACAGACTTTAGTTTAAACTCTAATTTGTCTGGTATAAGAATTGCTACCCCAGCTTTCTTTTGAGGTCCACTGGCATGGAAGATGGATCTCCATTCCTTCACTTTCAGTCTGGATGTATATTCAGGTTCAAAATGAGTCTCTTGTAGACAACATATGGATGAGTCCTATCTTTTTATCCAATCTGCTACCCTGTGCCATTTTATGGGAGCCTTTAGGCCGTTCACACTGAGAGTGATTATTGAAAGATATGAATTAATTGTCATCATGTTGCCTGTGAAGACCTTGTTTTTATAGATTGTCCCTGTACATTTCTTTTCTATATCACTCTTGAGGTCTTTCTCCTTTTATAGAGCCCTCCCTTAATATTTCTTGCAGGGCCGGCTTAGTGGTCACGTAGTCTGTCAGTTTCTGCCAGTCGTGGGAGCTCTGCATCTCTCCATCCATTCTAAATGACAGCCTTGCCGGATAAAGTATTCTTGGCTGCATGTTCTTCTCGTTTAGTACCCTGACTATGTCTTGCCAGGCCTTTCTGGCTTGCCAGGTCATTGGATAGGTCTGATGTTATTCTGATGTTTCTCCCTCTGTACGTAAGGAAGTTCTTCGCCTAACTGCCCTTAAGATGGTTTCCTTGGTTCTAAGACTTGCGGATTTTAGTATTACATGCTGAGGTGTTGACCTGTTTTCCTTGATCTTGGGAGGGCTCCCTCTGCCTCTAAGACATGAATGTTTGTTTCATTCCCCAAATTAGAAAAGTTCTCAGCTACGATTTGCTCAAATACATCTTCTAGTCCTCTCTCTCTCTCTCTCTCCACCCCCCCAGGGATTCCAATAATTCTGACATTGGAACGTTTTATGATGTCACTTATTTCTCTGATTTTATTTTCATGGATTCTGAGTTGTTTTTCCCTGGCCTCCTCTTTTCCCTTTTTGCCTATTATTTGGTCTTCTAGATCACTAATTCATTCTTCTGCCTTGCTTACCCTAGCTGTTAGATTATCTAGATTAGATTGGATCTCATTGGTAGCATTTTTAAGTTCTGCCAACTCAGCTTTCATTTCTGCCCTTAGAGACTATGTTGCCATTAATTGATTTCTCCATTCTAGCTATTGTCTTCACAATTGCTAGCCTGAATTCCATCTCCGACTTCTTGGTTATATCTGAATCCATTTGTAAATCTGTGGCATAAATCATGGTCTCTGAGTCTTTCCTATTTAGGGGGTTCCTTCTCCTAGTCTTTCTGTTGAGGGGTGGTTGAGGGAATGTATAGACTCCAAATTACTGACCACAACCCAATCAAGATGCACCTGTTTTCTAGGGACCTTAAGGTTGCTGGCCTCTTGTTCTCCCAGCTTGTCTTCTGGGGGAGGGGCCTGCCACACTATTACTCAGGCAACCCTGTTTGGGCAGAGTTGCCCTGCCCCCTGTGGCGGGAGATGGGCTCAGTGGGAACCGGTTTTTGGGGGCTTTTGTTCTCTGGTGGCTTTCCCTGGCGGCTTTCTGCATCTCTTCTGCGAGTCAGAGCAGAAGAGACCATTTCCAACCCTCTGCCTCAGAGCAGAGAGATCACAGTCTGTTCTTCAGTGAGCTCTCCAGGCCACACTATCTCCATTTCTGTCCAAGGGTGCTGCTATAAACTGCAGCATCCTGGGTCATGCGCCCCTCCACAGCGCCCCCAGTCCTGCCTCCAGGTCGGGGTACATATCTGGCCTTTGTGCTTATAAAACCGCCAGCTGCACCCAGTTCGCACATGCTGCCCCGCCACTCCAGGTTTCCGTCCACGGGGCTGCCCTAAAGTCTTTTCCCTGCCACTACCAGTCTGCGAGACTGTGCCCAGTCCCCAGTGTGGGAGGCTATCCTCACCGGCAGTGTAGGATCCCCATGGCCAGGCACCCTCTCCCTGCCATTTATCCTCCGATATCTGCCCACGGAATCATGTCTCCCCGCTTTGTACCCCAAAACCAACCACCTGAGATATTCTATTTGTAGAGATCCAGATCCATCTTCTTACATCTCAGGCTGATTTTGTGGGTGTTCAGAGTGGTCTGGTAGGTATTCAGCTCAATTCCAGGGACCGGTTGAAATAGGGTCCCCTACTTCTCCACCATCTTTCCCCCCTCCCTCTTTTATTACTTTATTTGTTAAACCTGTTATCATCTGGATGCTCTCATCCAGAACAAAGGGAAAATGATAGTTCCTGACACATTTTGAGTGCTCTTGATAAAAATCCATCCCATTAACAATCCAAATGAGACCCTTCTCAGAATCATTTCCTACAACTTAGCAGGGAGGGTATAAGGCGATGTAAGGTGGAGAGAGGACAAAGATAAATTGTGTCTGAGGAGAGTGATCAGCTGAATAAAAATTAGAATAATCAAATATGTTTAGGATTTACTTTTTTTATTTTCTTGTTTATATATATTTGACTGCTGTGTTCCTATGTAACTTAGGGAAAACCAGAGGGGTTAGAGAGGCAAGGGCAATGTCAACACTCATTTTTACTCTCCGTGGGAACTTGGGAAAGTCATTTGAGTTCTTTAGGTCTCAGATTCATCAAGGATTAATTCCACCCACCTTACAGTGTGGTTAATAAATAATGCATATGCATTTCTTAGTAGAGTGCTTGCCATTTATTAGGTACTAAATAAATATTAGCAGCCAGTCCCACCTAAGTTTAATTGAACTAGCTTCTTTTCTCTAAAAGCTAAACTCTATGTAACTTCAGTTTTCAAAATTTCCCAGTGAGGCAGAGAGGAGCAAAGTATAATGGATTCTAGGGTGAATCTGTTCCAGCATGCCTCTGGCAGGGCTCACTAACTCCCAGCTCTGCTGGGATGTGGCATTAGCTACCACCAACTGGACTGAGCTGACAGTCTTGTCACACTGAATTAATGTGCTTGCCTTGGCATTTGCGTGGAGCTGAGGGTCAAAGACTTCTCAAATACAGAGCTCCATGACTGTCTCTGAGGGAGGTACATACATGCACAACAGCACCACAGAATATTCTTTCCAAGGTACACTCTGCCATAGCCTCATTACCCAAGCTGTGACTGCCTCCCCACCAAGTCAGTCTCAACCTCGGCTGTGTCAGGATGGAGGTTGGGTTTGCCATACTGCCTTTAATGTCCTCATGCTGAAGTCCCTGGGATATAATGAACATTAAGCTTGTGCAAACCTGAGGTGCAATATGGTTGCAGGTTCTAGGTTTTCTAGTCACAGTGTAGCCCTCCAGCTCCTGAGGTTTACAGAGATGCCTCAGGAGGAGAGCTGCAACCACATCCAAAATGCTGTGACCTTCTCAATGAGGCCTCCTAAGTGAGAGGGTTGGCAAACCCAGGAAGGACCAGTCATGGCCAAATCTTTCCCCTTTGTTCCAAGAATGTCTAATAGGCCTGGAGGGAATTGTTCTGTTTTCTAATCCAGTTGGGGGAATCAGAGAATCAAAAAGATCATAGGGGTAAAAGTAAAACTTAGAGTTTTGGCATCCTTTCTATATTTTTAATGTGCAAATAGCATTTTACTCCATAGTTCCTATATTCAAGGAATTCATGCATGATAGTCAAAGAGTTATGTAAAATCCAAAAATAAAGTAGTAAAAATGTATTAGATACTACAAATTCAAAAATATTTACAGTAGTTGCAGAAATTGCTTTCTCTAATGAACATGTTCCTAAGTAAATTTATTATTAAAACAAGATTATAGAAGACATAGATTTAGCCCACCTAAAAGCATGACTTTTTTTTAACATCTCTTAAGTACATTGTGTAGGCGTGTCTTATAACCAAGGAACTTTTTCATTCATTATTTCAGAACTTCCACTTAAAAATAAATTTTAGTATCATAAGAAGGTTTTAAAAACGTTTTATTTTCATTGCCCCAAATATACTTCTTATTAGGGTAGAAACAGATTTTAGTATAACTTGATGGCATATGTGTGTGTATGGTAGCAACACACACATACACACACACACACGACACTGCTGCCCTTAGCTTCAGGACACAAGGCAAAATGACCATCTTTCAGGGCATGTTGGGGGCTCAGTCAGTTAAGCGTCTGACTCTTGATTTCAGCTCAGGTCATGATCTCAGGGTCGTGAGATCAAGCGCCCCATCAGGCTGCATGCTCTGCATGGAGTCTGCTTGGGATTCTCTCTCCCTTTCCCTCTGCCCCTCCTCCTACTTGTGCATGTGTGCTCTCTCTCTCTCAAATTAATAAATAAATCTTTTTTTGAAAAAAGAATGACCATCTTTCTGTGTATACTCATACAATATATAAATAGTCACTGGACTATTGACATTGGTATATATGTTCTAGACAACAAAGGATAGGAAAGAACGAAGGAAATATTGTCTTCTTCTTCTATGTTCTCTTCAGATGCTCCCCACCTAAAATTGTCTGACTGGGCGAAGTCAATCCGTCTACATAAGGTACAACAGAAGCCTTCATTTACCTGTTTTAGAAGAGCCTCACAAGACAGCTAGGCTTGGTCTCTAATTCTACTGTACTGGACGTTGTTAACTGGGTGAAGATAAGCATTGCCCTTTCCCTGTTCCCCAAGCATCCAATGCAGTGCTTAGTTAGGTGGTTAATTTATCTCCCTTTGAAGATTGAATGGAAAATCCTCATTTTCAGAAATTGTTCCTTCAGACAATCTGAGATGCTCATATATGCCACATGCTCTGCTAAGTGCTCTTTGGAGACTTATTTAAGCCTTACAATAATACTATGAGGCAGATATTATGCCCATTTTCGGGATGAAGAAACTGAGCATAGAAATGCTAAGTAACATACACAAGTTTTCACGTCAGGAGGAGAATATGGGATTTAAACTTAAGTCTATATGAATCTATGCTCTTATCTACTATTAAATGTGGCTGGCCAAAAGTGCAGGTAGAATTTAAGGGTAGATGTGTCCTCATGCATGCTTATGAGGCTCCTTGCAGTTTGTGAAGGTGGGGAGGGGGTGGGAGGGGAAAGGAGGCAAAATGCCTTTCCCATTCCCAAAGATGTCCATACCTTAATTCCTGGAACCTGAGACTATATTACATTAAGGTAGCAGATATAATTGAGGTTGTTAATCATTTGCTCTTAAAACAGGGATATTGGTTATTACCCTGGATTATTGTGGTAGGTCCAGTGGTATCACAGGGTCCTGCAGAGCAAAAAAAGGAAACAAAGGACAGAGATCAGAGAGAGGGCATTGTGAGTAGGCCTGGGGCCAATGCCGCTGACTTTAAGGCAGTCTCTAGAAGCTGGAATAGGCTTATAGTCGCCTGGAGCTTCCAGAAGGAATGCAGACTTGCTGACACCTTGATTTTAGCCTATGACACCCATTTAAGATTTCTGACCTCCAGAACTGTGAAATAATAAACTTATGTTGTTTTAAGCCACTAATTTGTGGTAATTTGTTACAGCAGGATTAAGAGACTAATAATAAGTGTTTATTTATTTATTTATTTGAGAGAGAGACCGGGAAGGGGCAGAAGGAGAGGGAGAGAGAGAATCTTTTTTTTTTTTTTAAAGATTTTATTTATTTATTTGAGAGAGAGCACATGAGAGGGGGGAGGGTCAGAGGGAGAAGCAGACTCCCTGCCGAGCAGGGAGCCCGATGCGGGACTCGATCCAGGGACTCCAGGATCATGACCTGAGCTGAAGGCAGTCGCTTAACCAACTGAGCCACCCAGGCGCCCCGAGAGAGAATCTTTTTTTTTTTTTTTT
>NC_138371.1:83741101-83759424 GCF_054177405.1 Leptonychotes weddellii | reverse complement strand
TTCACATTTTTTTAAGATTTTTTTTTTTTATTATTATTATTCATTTGAGAGAGAGAGAGAGCACAAGCAGGGGGAGAGGCAGAGGGAGAGGGAGAAGCAGACTCCCCACTGAGCTGGGAGCCCAACATGGGGCTAGATCCCAGGACCTGGAGATCATGACCTGAGCTGAAGGCAGATGCTCAACCATCTGAGCCACCCAGGGGCCCCTCTTTTTTCACATTTATACGGAGGCGTTCATCATTGTGTTACCTCCGGGGGGGTCTTACTCCAACAACCAGCTCCCTGGGCACCACCTGTACTATAGTCCGCTCTGCCGTGGGCTCAGTATAGAAGCTATTTGTGGTGGAAAGAAATTGTGTTTTTAGGTATGAAAAATGATTAAAGATAAATTGATTAGTCATTTCTGCCTGAACTCCTCCCTAAAATTTTAGACAAATTAGTCAATGCCAAAGGGTCACAATTTCATTAGGGGGGAGGTTGGAGAGCACATGTTTTTGCTCGGGATTTTAACTATTGCACATTTGCAGTCATGTTCCAAGTGTGGAAGGTGGGCCTAATTCTTTCACTTCCCTATTACACAACATATAAATATATGTGAGGCAGGTGTACAGAAGGAGTGTACGTGTATATATGGAGGCGGGGGCAGGAATTTGATGTTGATTTTGATAGGGTCTCAATTTAAAAAGCAGAATGTATTTTTTTATTTTTTTATTTCAATTTTTTATTTCAATTCTAGTTAACATATATAGTAAAATTGGTTTCAGGTGTAGAATTTAGTGATTCATCACTTACATATACCATCCAATGCTCATCCCAACAAGTGCCCTCCTTAATAGCTTTTCTAAAAAGCAAAATTTAAATACAAACGAATTACCAGTACCAAAAAATTAAGATTCCAGAAATGGTATCTTCTGCCATTAATTATATCTCCACTAGATGGCAGTATGGTGTAAGCAAAAAGAATGCTTTCCTTAGCCTTGGGCTTCTCCAGCTGCTAGTAAAGGATGCCTTATTGCTCTTTCAGAAGAGGAAAGTCGGCCAGATTAACAATCAATTTAGAAGGGTAGGGCTGATCTAGACTGATCCTAGGACAGTGAAGTCCTAGAAAGAGCATGGATTCTGTGGCTCTCAGCGCCTTTGATTCCTAGCTATGGGATCCTGGCAGGTTACTTAATGTCTCAGGGCCTCAGTTTTCACATTTGTGTAATGGGTGTGAATATTACTGTCTTCCTTAGAGGGCTGTTATGAAGATAAAATGAAGTAATGTAGTTAAAGATCTTAGGACATAATAGGCAGTCGGTTACTAACAGTCCTTTCTCTCCCCTGCCTAAGGGGAAAAATAAATGCACAGAATGTAAGTGGTGGACCCTAACATCATATAGTCTCCAGTTATAGCTGTGATGAAATGAAGAGTCTTGAAAAGTGAGGAGAGATGATTTATTCTTTACTGTGCTTCAGTCTGACAAAGACTTTCCTAAAAGCAGTGCCATAACCTTCTCTTCATAACCTTGAGAGCAGTGCTCTCAAATGTGGTTGCTGTCTGTCCCATCTCTCTGTCAAAATTGAAGTTCATCTCCTGTGAGGAGGCTTGTCAACTTTCCCTGAGGTCTGCAGCGCGGGCTAATATCCCTGGCCTCCTGTGTCTATGGCAGGTTGGCCTTCAGTCTGTGGGTGCACAAGAATGCTGCCCAAACAGTGTAGTGAGTGGAATGGTGATTCCCAAAAGACAAGTCTCCCAGAACCTGTGACTGTGACCTAGTTTAGACACAGGGTCTTTGCAGATGTAATTAAGCTAGGGATGGATCATCCTGGACTATCCAGGTGGACCCTAAATCCAATGATAAGTGTCCTTAAAAAGGCCAAGAGAGGTTGAGGCAGAGAAGAGAAGGCCCTGGGAGATGCGGGCAGATGGGAAAGAGGCAGCGCCACAGAAGGGGAGGAACCCCTGCAGCCACCAGGGGCTGGAAGAGGCAGAAAACGGTCCTCCCCTAGAGTCCTCAGGGAGCATGGCTCTGCTGACACTTTGATTTCAGACCCCAGGTGTCCACGCTGTGGAAAAATAAATTTCTGTTGTTGTAAGCTGCCAAATTTGTGGTTATTTGTTACAGCAACCCAAGAAACTAATACAGATTTATATCAAGAAAATCCCTGTCCCCAAATATATTTCTGCTGTTGCTAGAAACTCCCTCATTAGGAAATTTATTTCTTTGGTTTAAATTGCAGCCCCTTTTAAAATAAAATACATAAGGTCCCTTAGGAAAGGTAACATATTTTGGAGAATGCATTTTTCACATTATGTACTCTGAATGGATGGCTTGGACCTGCAGAAAAGCACTGGGTACTTGCAAGGGAGTGATTCTAAAAAGGTGAAGGGCATTGGCTCTGAAAGACCAGCTTGACTTGCAAAGCAACTTGTTTGGCATTTGACCCAGTGATTCATTATGTCAATGGTTCTCAATGAGAGAAGCCAAGATTTGGAGAAATCTCAAGCAATATTGCCATCTAAGAAGATCCCTCTCCGGACTAATTTCAGTATGCCCCTTGCCATAAGATAAGGCTCCTTGAGGCCAATGGAACATGGCCTTAGAACTAGCACCTTCCCCTCCCAGACCACGATGCAGGTACCCCAGAATCCCCGAATTCCTTGCCCAAATGGCCCCCAAACCATTTTCATGGTTCCCACAGCTTGCATCTCTAAGTCTACCCTCCCTAGGATGGATCACACCACCAGCATGCACACTCCTAGGCTCAGGGTGGTGAATATGAGGAGACTTTTCAGTAGTTGAACCAGAAGTGGAGAGAAGAGGTTTACTGGAGCCCAGGACCTGTCTCTTCTGAAACTTGATAATTCTAAACTCAAACATGGCTTTCTTGGTCTTCATAAAGGTATATTTGTCAAACATTGAACATATTTTATTAACAGTTTGTTAACTTGGTCTATAAATGTGGGCCTGCATTCATACCTCTCGCAAAAGCTAAAGGTGGTCCTCGCTCTGAGATATGCAATTCTTTAAAAACACTCTGGGAAGGCGGTGTAGTGAGCCAAAAGCAGTCCGTAAAAGGCAGGAAGTAAAAACAGAATCACAGTGCTAGAAGTGCCACAGGAAAAAAAAAAAACAAACAAACACAACTTGGAAAGGAACTGGTAGTAAAATCTAAAAATCACACCAAGCGTGCAAATGACTACATGGTAAAAAGCAGATACAGGCTCCATCATCTTTCACTTATGTGATTTTTTAAAAAAGACACTTAACGTCTTTGAACTGCTGTTTCTTCAAATGTAAAATTGGGGTGATTAAACCTACGCCAAAGAGTTACTATGAGAACTCAGGAGTAAATTAAAGTCCCTGCTTTAAGTGAGAGCACATACTGCGTGCCCGATAAATTGTAACTCTCCTTGTTATTACTGTGGGCAAGTCCTCTCGTGGTATCAGTGGGGCTTGGTAGGGAGAGGCTCACACGGGCTACAGCACTGCAGTGGGCACCTCGCCCTGAGCATTAGCGGTCTCAAGAAATGAGACAAGCCCCGCTTTCCAAACTTGATTTTTGCTTGGCCATTCACCTATGTATGGTGAAAATAAGCAGCCTCAGACAACATTGCTCATCTGGTCTGCTCATGTGAAGCCCCAGAGTCAAAAATGTGAATCTTGGGCGCCTGGGTGGCTCAGTCGTTAAGCGTCTGCCTTCGGCTCAGGTCATGATCCCAGAGTCCTGGGATCGAGCCCCGCATCGGGCTCCCTGCTCAGCGGGAAGCCTGCTTCTCCCTCTCCCACTCCCCCTGCTTGTGTTCCTTCTCTCACTGTGTCTCTCTGTCTCTGTCAAATAAATAAATAAAAATTAAAAAAAAAATGTGAATCTTAAATGGGATTTTTAGTTTGGGTTAGCTCAGACCAGATAGCTCTCTGACATGATACAGAGAGCTGTTATTAAGTTTTAATAATTGGGTACTTGATGAGAAAATAGATGGCCTGCTTTGAAATGAAAACTATATGTAGTATATTGAAAAGTAATTTGAGAATAATTGCATGTATTAAAGTAAAAGTTATAAATGGCTCACTCTTAAATTTCATTCTGTCTCTGCTACCATCTGGTGAATCCTAGGTCAGCTGGGACAGTTTGGGAATGGCTTTTGTTTTGGTTTAGCTCTGAGTTTCTTACTTCTTTCTGCCAGAGAATTTGTTAATTTCCTTTGTGGGCTACATCCCTCTAGGTCTTTCTCTAGGTTTGGGATGATTGCTTCTTTGTATCACAATCTTTGTTGTAATTGCAGAGATTTTTTTTTTTCCTTCTTTAACTACAACCACTAAAAGATTTTAAGTAACAAAGTCTTTACCAGGTGTTTCCAAGAAGGGCTCTTCCTCCCCATGGTCTGCAAAAAGCCAGCCTGCTAGCTGTGGGTTATTTGATGGCCAGGAATGAATGACGACTCTGCTTTCTTCGGTCAGTATCCTTGGACTGTCTTGACCTCATGTATTTATCCTGTGTTCTGCCCAGTTGACTCCATGTTGTTCATAAAGCTATGGCAGTGGGTAGGCTTTTTTTTTTTTTTAAGATTTTATTTATTTGAGAGAAAAAGAACACATGTGAGGACACAAAAGAGAGACAGAGACAGAGAGGGAGAAACAGAGTCCCCACTAAGCAGGGAGTCCAACTCGGGACTCAATCCCAGAATCCTGAGATCATAACCTGAGTCAAAGGCAGATGCTTAATGGACTGAGCCACCCAGATGCCCCAAGTCTTTTATTTATTTTTTTTTTTTTAAGATTTTTTATTTATTTATTTGAGACAGAATGAGAGAGAGAGAGAGAGCTCATGAGAGGGGGGAGGGTCAGAGGGAGAAGCAGACTCCCTGCCGAGCAGGGAGCCCGATGCGGGACTCGATCCTGGGACTCCAGGATCATGACCTGAGCCGAAGGCAGTCGCTTAACCGACTGAGCCACCCAGGCGCCCGCCCCAAGTCTTTTAAATGAACATTTGTTTCTTTTTTTTTTAAGATTTTATTTATTTGACAGATAGACACAGCGAGAGAGGGAACACAAGCAGGGGGAGTGGGAGAGGGAAAGCAGGCTTCCCGCAGAGCAGGGAGCCCGATGTGGGGCTTGATCCCAGGACCCTGGGATCATGACCTGAGCCGAAGGCAGACACTTAACGACTGAGCCACCCAGGCGCCCACATTTATTTCTTTTGATATGCCAAGAGGAACATTCCAATTAGACCATAGCTTAATATTGATTCTCTATTAAGCAGGCATGTGAATACCCTTTTATTTCCTGTGTAACAGCATTAAACATCCTCCCTCAAAATTTTATGATTTTCACTGTTTTGTACCTAGTGGTCATTTAGCTGCTAAAGCACCCAGGACACTGCAGGGTGAGAAAAAGGGAAGAGGATGGCCAATGTTCTATTATGACAGAAGAATGCTATAGCTTAGTGGTGACTGACAATTTCAATTCTAATTTTTAGGCAACATGCAGTACGATCTTCCTTGGGAGTCTATCAATCGCTTAAATAAAAATACTGACGAATGTAGAAAGCTGAAAGAGGTAGCTAATACACAAAAAATTCAGAATCAGGAGACAAAAAGATCTTTATAGTAGAATGATGAGTGGAAACCAACAATGTCAAATGCAGGATAGATCAATGTAAATTCCTCTACTGAAGTTGGAAAACCTGTCATTTCAGGTGCAGGTGGGGAGATACCTCTTAACGGCTGGGCATTTACCAGGGGCTCAGTCTTCACATCAGCATTAGAAGCCGGTGTGGCCTTCAAAGCACTTCATGCTCCGGCCTTTACCTTCCTGTCCAGACTCATATCTAATGACATTTTCTACCATCCCACTGTCTTCACGCAGGTAATGGGGAGGTAGATTGTAGCTCCATGTAAGGAAGAATTTTTTAACAACAGAGCTGCCCAAAAATAGAATGAACTTTCTCCAGAAGCAGCCAGTCCCCCAGCAATAACAGGGGTTCCAGCTGAGGCTTAATAACCATGTGCAAGGTAATTGGAAAGAGGACTGAAACAGTGTAACTAAGGAAATAGACTTGGGAATAAAAAGGTTAAAAGACTTTAAATAGATGTATTATCTGGGGGCAGAGTGGCGGTTTCTGGGGCTTGTCTGCCTGGTGTTCAAGCCCATTCTGCCACTTACTAGCTCTCTGACCTTGGCATGTCATTAAAGCTCTTCCCGCCTCAATGAGCTCATCTGTAAAATGTGAACTGTAGTGCTTTCTTCACAAAGTACTATTCTCAGCATCATCTGAGGATGGAGCAAGCTAACACACCTAACACTCTTAGGACGCTGTCTGGCATATAATAAGCATTTGATAAATGTTAATAAGAATTATCTAACGACTTAAACCTAAGTTTTCTCCTTATTAAAAGATAGATTTTCTTTGAAAAAGAACTGAAGTATGATTGGTATAATGCTTCACATACTAAACTATGGTTATTGGCTTAATGAAATATTTTGCAATATGTAATATCTAACATTTCTTATAACCCTGAGATTTGTGATGAAATGACTCACCAATGCCCAGATGCCAGAGGAATTTTTCCAGCATATTCCATGGAGGCAGATACCTATAACTTGTATATAGAAACAAAACAATCCATCATCCCATCAACTTAATATATTAATGATGGGGTGGGGGGGGATAAGGGTAAGGGAGAAAAAAAGGAAGAAAATGAAAATTTGAGTTCTCACTCCCAAATTCTCTTTCCCAATAGTCCAGGAAACAACCTACAGACAACTAGGTACCAAAAGAGGGATTAAAAAAAAAAAAAAGACTGCACAGAACAATCATTCTGATGTGCAATATGTTTGTTATTCCTCATTATCATATTATTCTTACTGGGTTTGAAAAATATGCATTTTTCAGGTTGAAGGATGGAAATTGATTTCAAAATCCCTACATAATTTTTCTTTTTTTTTTTTTTAAAGATTTTATTTATTTATTTGAGAGAGAGAATGAGACAGAGAGCATGAGAGAGGGGAGGGTCAGAGGGAGAAGCAGACTCCCCGCTGAGCAGGGAGCCCGATGCGGGACTTGATTCCGGGACTCCAGGATCATGACCTGAGCCGAAGGCAGCCGCTTAACTGACTGAGCCACCCAGGCGCCCCTCCTACATAATTTTTCAACTGTATTCTAAAAGCTAAGAGATTCCTTCTCGGTCTAATCACCCACACACAGCTGTCAGGATCCTGACACATGTCAATTGTGCTCTGTGAGTAATATTTTTAGGATATATTTTTTGACATTGTGGATTTAAAGAAAGTTCTAATACACATCTTTTAACTTCTGTCTTCTATTCTGGTATTAGCATAGCAGGACAGAGACACCTATGCTCACGGTTTCCAGCTCTTGTGAATGGGAATTGAGCTGTCCCTCCAACTGGTTTTATTTTGGTTTTCTAATTGGACGTTTCATGTATACTTCTGTGTAGTAAGTACAAGCAGATGTGCACACAGGTTTGCATCAAAGGGAGCATAGGATTTCATGCCAGGTTTCTAGATTAATATACTCTGGTCGGGGTGGAAGAAGGAGGACAAAGTAAGAAGTGTGACTATAAGATCGTTACATTGGGGGGCGCCTGGGTGGCTCAGATGGTTAAGCGTCTGCCTTCGGCTCAGGTCATGATCCCAGTGTCCTGGGATCGAGTCCCACATCGGGCTCCCTGCTCCTTGGGAGCCTGCTTCTCCCTCTGCCTCTCTCTCTCTGTCTCTCATGAATAAATAAATAAAATCTTTATATAAAAAAAAAATCGTTACATTAACAGCACAGGCAGTTGGCTGTTTACAAGGTCGATACTATCAGTACTTTGGGGTTTGGAGATATCTCTGGACAGGTGTGGGGAGCAGATATCCTTTTTTTTAAAGATTTATTTTTGAGAGAGTGAGAGAGTCGGGGGGGAGGCAGGGGCAGAGGGAGAGAAAGAGAGTCTCAAGGAGACTCTTTGCTGAGCACGGAGCCCGACATGGGGCTCAGTCTCATCACCCTGAGATCATGACCTGAGCAGAAATCAAGAGTTGGTAGCTTAACCAACTGAGCCACCCAGGTGCCCTGGGAACAGCTATTCTTAAGAGGTGCTGCTACAGGGCAAGAGCAAACACTCTCTGACCACGGGCAGGATCACCTCACAGAACCTCTGTTTTGTCATGTACGGGATGACCAAATTAATGCTTGCCTCTGGGTGGTCATAAGAACTAAAGACAAGGTATGAGCAACGCCTGGCATATGAAAATAGCCAATAACTATGAGCTTGTTATCTTTATCCTTGACCTGAATTGGCTGAGGTTCAGAAGGATAAGTAGAATTCAGAGACCCATACAAAGATTTGAGGGGAAGCAAGAGGAGTAGAAGGCCTATGCTGACAGTGGGGGAAGGAGGGGTTGGGAAAAAGTGGAAAAAATATGAGAAGCCTGTAAGAAAGGGCACTGAGTCTCAAACGAATTGCACTTTTTTAAATATAATATAAGCAGGAGTAGATCCATTTTTTTTTAGCTTGAAGCTTATATGATTGGGTACCCTCATAAGAATTTTTAAACAAAATGAGGTACCAAGTGACTGGTGATTTCAAATGAGGATACAACTTAACAACATGTTATAAATTTTTAAAGGCTGACAGATTCCAAAAACACCACAAAATTTAGGAAAAGAGCATAATTATGATTGTGAACCAAAAAGGTTACATGCCACTAAATTGGGTTGAAATATATTCTCAACTAAAATTCCTGTTATAAAATCCGGTATATTCCTTCTGCTCCATCACCTCCTGACAAAGAGGGGTTTATCAGCAAGCAGAGAGACATAGTGGTTTATGTGGGTGAAAATATCTTACTTTTGCTAATTTTACAACAGCATATGATCACATGAACATGATACTGGATCTCCTGACAGTGAGTAGCCCTCAACATTAAGCCTCATTAAATTTGTGGCAAATCACTTCTGCATAAGGACAACAGGAAGACTGTAGGAGTGAGTCATCAGAATTATTGCTTTAGGAAGATAAATCTAGTGTGGTCATAGCTAGAAAAGCAAGTGAATATGGAGAGAGCAATATTTAGAATTCAAAAAAGTGAGAGACATCAGAGAATCAACACTTATCAGATGACTGACAAGATAATGGACAATGACAGAGAGTAGGGGCCCAAAGTGGCAAGGATGTTGAGCTCATGTGACTGAGGGAATTTACACGAGAGACTTTGACAAGTCTCTAGTGCTGCTGTCTGTATGGAAGTCTGTCCACTTCACGCTGGCCATGGGCTTCAGGAAGGCAGCACATCCAGTGGCTGGGGAGGAAGGAAAATGCCCCCTTTCCAGTCTGAGTGACCATATCAAACACAGAAATAGAATGAATAGTTATTTCAGTACTTATGATGGTTAGAAATCAGAAAGAGATTGAGGTTCTCCTATGGCAAAACTATCACCAGAGTCTAGCGATACCCAACTTAACCTAGATCCAGTTTTCAGGAGACCCCAAAGAAAAACATACTCATAGCAAGTAGAAAGGAAATTATTCTTGTTTACTGTGGGGCCCCTCAGCAAGTCCTTGGAAGGGAACTGTAGTAATCTGGGATCCACAGTGTGCAGAATGCCTTTTGCAGAAGGTTAGAAAACTTCTCCTTAAATCTAATCCAGAATCCCAATCCCAACCATGGTAAGGGCATGGAAGCAGATAGACAGCAAGTGAGAGGTTGTTTGCCCGCAGTGCCTCTGCTGAGCTGGTCCGTACAGGAGTCTGGGCAATAGCCCCACGTGACTTCCAGGTGAGATGAAGAGCAAGCATCCAAATTAAGAGTGGGTAGCTGGCCAAACACAGGTGAAATGAGTACTCCAGCCATGGAGAGGAGAAGCAAGAAGGGGACCGCATACATAGCCTGCCTTCGGTAAGCAACTGGACTCAATCTACCATCCTCTTTAACACGGACTAACCTAGAGAATGATTCCAACTACTTGGCAGCAAATTTACTTTCTCCTCACATCAGGCAAGCATTATTTTACTTCACAGATGAGCTGATAAGCTCCAAATTCAACCACTTTATCCAAGACTATACAGGCAGCATCAAGCTAGTATTAACGATAGGTAACATAGCAGTTTAACTTGTTCCACTATGTTAGCTCACTTAATTATCACCACAACCCTGTAAAGTAGTGCTGTTATTACTAGCCCCATTTCACAGGTGAGACAACTGAGGTATAGTGAAGTCAGGTAGCTTGTCTGAGGTCACACAGCTTATAAGAAGCCAGGGTCTGAACGAGGGCAGTTAGATTCTAGAATGTGATATTCACATGTTCTGCCTCTCCAAGATTTCCAAGTGTGCCTGCTGATTTCACAGACATCGTTTTCACCGCTCCACCACTCTGACCTACATTCAAGGCCAGATGCCCTCACAGACAGAGAGCATAAGTCTGTCCCAAGTGCCAATAAGGAGAAGTAGGAAGAGGAAGGAGCAATTTCCCGGGAAGGTACCTTTTTTGGAAATACAAAATGGAGATTTGGAAGTGTCCCTGAAGAAAAGGAGCCCTTAGGGATTTATTTGTCCTAGAAATGTAGATTTGAGAGTTAGCAGCAGGAGGAAATAGTCGGAGTTATGAAGTAGGATCTGCTCCTGTATAATTATGTAATTAAGATAATGATACATTAGAGTCATTTACTACTTTATAATTTTCAAAACACTTTTACATATATTATTACATCTAATCACCTGTAATATTTTAAAATTTCAGTGATACTATATCTGCTGCATAATACAAAAAAAAGTTTGAATGTATTTCCATTCCAGAGATAAAAGAACAAGATGACACAGGAAGGCAAGGAAATGTTGAACTCATGCAGTGTGCCAAGAAATATGCATGACGTTTATGTCATTATTTTACTCAATCCAACAACAAATATATGAGAGCAAAATCACACCCTTACTTTACAGGTAAGGAAACAAGGGCTCAGAGAGTTGATGTAACTTGCCCAAGGTCACACAACCAGTGGGTGTTCAGGCCAGGTTCTCCTAGGTCTAACTACAGAGGAGGTCATTCACTGAGGCAACAAGACAGCATGCTTCCATTGCAGTCTTTTGGAGGGTGCTAGTCCCTTCCATGTCATCCAGCACATGACACTGCCCAAATATCTATTTCTAGTTTTGGTGCTTCATGGTATTCATTTTTTAAGCTCTGTCTGGTCTAGATACATACCACTTGCACATTCATACAAAATGAGTAGACTGAAGATCTGGAAGTCTGTGTCAGCACATCCCCCATCACCACGGGACCCACTCGTGCCTTAAGCTCAGTTCATCTGGTTGTGATTACCTTCCACGTGAACAACCTTTGCTCTAGAATCAAGCTTCATCCCCATCAGTGTTGCTATTTCTCATTTACTAAGACTTGCTGAATTAACAGATTTTATCTGCCTCCTCCATCTCCCCTGTATTCTTTTTTTTTAAGTTTTTTTTTAAGATCTTATTTATTTATTTGACAGAGAAGGACACAAGCAGGGGGAGTGGGAGAAGGAGAAGCAGGCTTCCCACTGAGCAGAGAACTCGATGCGGGGCTCGATCCCAGGACGCTGGGATCATGACCTGAGCTGAAGGCAGGCGCTTAACGACTGAGCCACCCAGATGCCCCAATCCCCTGTATTCTTTAATATTGTCTCCCAGGACTTCTGTTGACCTTTAGAACTCATCAATTTCAACCCTGACACCTGCTGTGTCTCCTCTAAACTCAGTCCCCAGCTGACTGAGCCTGATTGTGGACCACTTTTGCTAAGAGATTTAAGGGTCAGAAAGGCCATTTAAACAAGCATGACATCATATTAGATACAGACCAAAAAACCCATCATGCCAAATTGAATGAATATGTTTGTTGTTCCAAAGTTTGCTGCATGTTAGAATCACCTGGGGGAGCTTTGCAAAATTCTGTTACCCATCCCATCCCGGTTCAATCAGAATGTCTGGGAGTGGGAAGTAATCGGCCAGTTTTCAAAGATCCCCAGGTGATTTCAATGTGCAATGAAGTTTGGAATCAGCTGACACAGAGAGAGTGGCTATCAGTTCTTCAACTTCTATTTCAAGGACCAGGGTCTCTCCACACTCACCAGCCCCGCCCCCCGGCCCCAGGGAGGACAGTGACCCCAGCTCCCCTTTCTGGTCCACCTTCCTTCCCTTGGTACATGTTCCCTGTCATTGGAAATTGTGCTGAGCCCTTCTTCAAGAAAATGGCAAAGGCTGAAGGAGGTAGGATATTAAGGAGCAGGCAGGTGGGGAGACTGGAGGCTACACATTCAGCAAAATAGAGGATGAGGGATGTAAGCCTTTGGGGGCTGCAAGATGATAGGAGCAGTTATTGAAATCCTGGTCAGTCTCTCTCTAGGGCCAGAGTCCTTTCAGTCCTTTCAGGGTAATTTCACTCCCACGTTTGCTCCTCCTAATGGGCTAAGGTAGAATTCTTCCCAGAAAAAAAGGCTGAGTTTTCAACTAAAGCTTACAAACAAGGGCCCTTCTCAAAGGAATTAATGAATAGGGGTGATTAGAGGTGTCAGAGAGGGTATTCTTGTGGAGACTGTCAAAGATGAACTGTCTCTGTGGAGATTGAAAGCCGGACACTAGCTAAAAGGGTAAGGACAGATTCTAATCAGTAATATCCTATTGCAATAGGGAAAAGAGTCCAATGTGAACTGAACTCACCTTTGATTTGTGCAGAGGTGAGTGGGTATTTTAAAGGGAGGGTGAGGAAGTAGGGAGGGGGCAAGCTGGGGTTCAGTAGAATCAGGGAGTGAAAAATAACAAAAAGCAGGAAGGGGTTAGCCCATGTGAACCTCATCTGGGTTTGCTGACTTGTACTTATTTAAAATTAGGCTCTGGGGGCACCTGGGTGGCTCAGTTGGTTAGGCGGCTGACTCGATGTCAACTCAGGTCATGATCTCATGGGTCCTGAGATCACCCTGACACAGGAGTCGGCTTGAGATTCTCTCTCTCCCTCTGCCCCTTCCCCCACTCATGTTCTGAATGAATGAATGAATGAATGAATGAATTCTTTTAAAAAAATGTAGGCTTCCACCCTCTCACTGAGACTGAGAAAGACGGTCCCTGTCTTCAGGCGTTGGCTGGAAGAAAGAGTAAATTCTTTTACCAGCCGCGAGTTTTCTCAGACAGGAACTTTAAGAGAACCTGCGGATATCATAGGGAGGCATTTTAAGCTGTTGGAAACTATGTTGGTGTTTTTTTCAAGTCTTTATAGTGTTTTGTACAAGACAGAGGCCTGGTGGAGAAGAGGACTCAGAGGAACGTGGCTAGAGTTTGGTCAAGTGGAGAGTCGCTGTCGAGGCAGAGGGTTGATGAGCGTCATTTACGATCTTTCTCTCCCTTATGTCGGCAGGTGTCTTTCTGCCATCCTGCAGGATTCAAGTTCGGCAGCTACGTGGTGTGTGCCGGGTGGTGCAGGGCAAAGCAGACAGCACAAGCCTGACTCACAACAAAAGAGGTCCTGGTACTTGGTATCAGGACCTCCTCTGGTTTAGCACTGACTCGGACGCCTTGTTCTTCTCCCATCATCTCTCTTCTCCTGTGTATCAAACCTGTGGTTCCACTTGGCCTCTCTACTGCTCTGGGGAGAATATGCCAGAAAGAAAATGTCCGGTAGTTAAAGAACCTCCCCAGAAGTGGTCGTCCTGGCCTTCAAGGCCTCAGCCCACTTATGAAGCGCCAGCAGCCCTTGGGGGTGGCAACACGGCTACGCTGGCCCTTCCTGGACTCCAATTCCACAGAAGTTTCTTGGGTTTTGTTTCTTGGTTTTATTTTTTTTTAGGATTCTGCAGAAGCGAAAGAACCCCGAGCCAGGTTATGCCACAAACCACTGCTTTATCGTAAGATGGGCAATATACTATCATTTAGCCATTTCTTAATAGGCTGCAGCCTGGTCAGTGGAGGGCCCACTCTCCCGAAACTGTGGCAGGGTGCTGGAGGGTGTCTGTGCTTGCACTGGACTCACTAGGTGGTATCACGGCTCTGCTTCTTACTAGCCGAGGGACACTGGGCATTGCTTCCCTGCATCAGCTTCCACTCTGTACGGCGGGATCAACTTGTGATGATTATCTGATTAATATGTATAAAGTACTTAAAACAGTTCCTGACATATAAAAGCACTTGCCATTATTATCCCAAAGTTTTCTATAACCTTCCACTTGTCTTTCCCTTTGGCAGCAGTTTATACTGTGGATTACAGTTTTTTCTTGAAATGTCTTATTTTCTGTGACTCAGACCCACTTCTATCTTCTGATTTCTGCCTTTATCCTTGTTCTTATCTCTTCCAATTTTCCACTCACCAGCCAAAATAAGCTATTCCAACATTTTGTCTATGGCCATCCTTCTCTTGATGTCTCTATGTTCCCTTTAAACAAGTTCAATTTCTTCCTGTAGCTCCTTCTCTCATGACAAGCTACGTGATTCAAAGCCTCTGCCTTGCCCTTCAGTGGGACTTGAAGCCTCACCTTTTGGTTGGACTTGTATGTTAATTCAGTGGTTGATCAGCTTTGGCATCAGAAAGACTTTGGGCATTGCTAGATGAATGGTATAATTAGCAAATTACTGAATTTCTCCAAGAACTTTTCTCCCGATAAAATACGGGTAATAACAATAAGTTTCTACTTATAGAATAATTGTAGGCATTAAATGGATATTTCATATCAAATGCTTGGCAGAGTGCCTGGTGCAGAGCATGTGTTCTAACTATTGTATTCAACTTCTCAAATACAGTGTGTCTAAAATCCAGATTACTGTCCACGTCCTGCAGAAACCAGCTCGTCTTCTAAATTTCTTATTACTGGTAATAGTATTATCATGTTCTTAGTCACCTGTTTTCATGAATTGAGTCATCCTTGACTCTTCCCTCATTCATTCCACGCCTGATGGGTCAGCAAGCTCTGTTGACTTTTGTTCAGGATCTTGCTAATATCTATTTTTCCTTGCCTCCCCCCTCCCCATCTGTAGTCACTGCTCTATATCTTGTTTGGTCTGATACAGTAATCTGCTGAATAATCTCTTTGATTTTAGAGCCTCATTTCCTTTATTGGGAACATCAATTGCTACTGGCAAAATCAGGGTCACAGACAATGTTAGAGGCCTGAACAGGATGGATGTGTGTGTGTGTTTGTGTGCTTGTGTGTGTGTGTGTGTGTGTGTATGTGTTTAAAATTTTAACATTGAATGTTCTCAGTCTTTGCAGTATATCACAAGCCCTACCATTTACTTTGCTTTTTATTCTGTTTGGTGCCTCAAGATTTTTGGATTTGTAACATCTGTTAACCCTGTTAATGTAAATCCTTTGATGATGTAATGAGCAGAATTGTTCAAAAGTGACCCTGGCAGTTAGCTGGGACTTGGAACATCTATCAAGACTCAATTTCCCAAGTGGTCTCCTCCTCCCACAGAGGACACCACAACAACCCATGGGCTCCAAGGTCTCCAACTTCTTACAACCTGCCTTCCCTAGACACTACCTATAAATAGTTGGCACCTGCAATTCAGACTCTATGTAACAAAGTAAACTGTGCATTCACCCATTATGATCATTAATTTTATGTGTCAACTAGACTAGGCCAAGAGATGCTTATATCTGGGTGTGTCTGTGTGGGTGTTTCTGGATGAGGTTAGCATTTGAATCTGTGGGCTCAAATCTCATAAAGTAGATTGCCCTCCCCAATGTTCATGGGCATCACCCATTTTGCCGAGGGCCTGAATTAGCAAAAAGGCAGAGAAGTAAGGAATCCATCCTTTTTGCTTCCTGCTTGTCTGCTCAAGCCAGGGTCTTCTCCTGCCCTTGCACTGGTATTTACATCTCCAGCTCCTCTGGTTCTCACTACTGGCTTCCTGGGTCTCTAACTAACAGACAGCAGATCATGAGACTTCTCAGCCTTCACAATCACATGAGTCAATTCCTCATTATATAGATATTCCCGGAGAACCCTGACTAATACAACCACGGGTGGGTTAATTTCCCAGACTTATCCCGTAACGAGGGAAAGTGAACTCTCAACTGCTGCTTGGATGCTTGTCAAGTTCAGCACCACCTTGAACCCAACACACTTTTCTGTGGGATGAAAGGAGAATCAGGGCTCTCATGACCACTTTTTTCTTCCTTCGGCTTCCCTAATAAAGCCCGTTTTTAATGCATACCATGGGAAGTTGGAACTTTGTCCTAAACCCTAGTGTACTACTGGTGGGAACTCAGAAGTGATCTACCTTGCCAAAACAACCTGCTAGCCTGTCAGGTAAAACTTTTGACCAACTTGTCTCTCTAGTTTCTTCTTCCACTAGTCCTTTCAGTTAATCTTTTATGTCCACTAAGATACTTGGCCTTTTAAGTCACTACCTTGTGGTTCACTATCTCTGTGCTCCGTAGGCCCTTACCCACTCCTGTCTCTTCCTGGGGGAATCCTGCCCTCCTTCCACCATCGGTTTTAAGGCCATCTAGAAAAGCTTCCCTTCAAGACCAATTCAGTTAAGGTCTCTTCCCTAGATGTTCTTTTTCAAACCGTCCTTATGGCACCTAACACACAGTGCCTTGGGCTGTGAACATTTGGATGCACTTTTTTTTTTTTTGATCCCTTTCTTCTTGAGAAATAAGACTGCTGTTACTCATCATTGTATGTCCTATGGTCAGCACATACTGCTCTGCTTGAAGTCTTCCATAAATGTGTAGTGAAATAGAACTTCTGTGTCATAGCATATGTGAAGAAAATGTGGTCCATTGAAATGTCAGGGGCTCTCGAAACTAACACAAAGGTTTTCTTGGATTTTAAAGACAGTACAAGTCAATGATTTACTGAATACAAACTACAAATGCAGCCTTTCTCTGCCATTCTGACTCATTGGAGATTATCCTCCTGGATTGACTATCTGGCAAGTATTCTGAAATGAGTTTTTTTGTTGTTATGATTATTGTTTTTCTAAGATACACACAATGAATAGCCCTGATATTTTTATTTAATTGTGTTTGGCCCTTCAATTACTCTTAGATTAAGCAGTTTGTTTAGGCAGTGGGACCTCATTTCCTAGCCAGCCTGCTTATCAACAAAGCAGCTGTTTTCTGTATGTGGGCCACCACACCTATTTTACTGTTTTACCCTTTTATAATTAAAATATATTTCAAATATGAGTGAATACTTGAAAAGAAGCCTGCATGATAAAATGTCTCTCATCTTATGTAAAATAGGGCTGTATCAACAGGGTGTAAAATATCTGGATTTAATGTCAAAACAATCTCAGTATTTGACGTAAGCCATACATCTGCCAAGTATTTGCCTTTTTCTCCGACAAGATGTTTGGTATTCTTTAGAATAAATTTTTAGATTTATGGTATTTGGACTGGTTTATTCTGGCCTAAAATAGGGATAAATGGAAAGCAAAGCTGTCTATATCCATATTCTGACTAACAGCTCATTTTTTTGACCAACTACAATTGGACATAAAGTGACTAAAAATTCTACCTCCATTCAAGAGTAACAGGGACTGGCTTTACCTTCTGTATGCACTGGATGTTTATATGCCCCCCGCCCCCCCGCCAAAGTCCTATGGCCCCACCCCTTAATATGATGCTAATAGGAGGTAGGACCTTTGGGAGGCCATTATGATGAGGTTGTGAGATTTAGAGCCTCCGTGATGGGATTAGCGTACTTATAAGAAAAGGAAGAATGCCCAGCACTGTCTGTCTGTCCACCATGTGAGGACATAGCAAGAAGGCAGCAGCCATCTACAAGCTAGCAAGAATATCCTCATCAAGAACCTAATCCACTAGCACCTTGATCTTGAACTTCCCATCCAGAACTGTGATAAATAATTATCATTTGTTTAAGCCACCCAGTCTATGGTATTTTTGTTATGGCAGCCTGAGTTGATTAAGATACCTTCCTGTCTTTTTTTTTTTTTTTTTTTACATTATGGCATATTTTTAAGGTATTTTATTTTTTTTAATTTTTATTTATTTATTTTTTAAATTTTATTATGTTATGTTAGTCACCATACAATACATCATTAGTTTTTGATGTAGTGATCCACGATTTATTGTTTTCATATAACACCCAGTGCTCCATGCAGTATGTGCCCTCCTTAATACCCATCACCAGGCTAACCCATCCACCCTCCGCCCTCCCCTCTAAAACCCTGTTTGTTTCTCAGAGTCCATAGTCTCTCATGGTTCATCTCTCCCTCCAATCCCCCTCCCCATTTTTCCCTTCCTTCTCCTAGTGTCCTCCATGCTATTCCTTATATTCCACAAATAAGTGAAACCATATGATAATTGACTTTCTCTGCTTGACTTATTTCACTTAGCAT
>NC_138371.1:83724510-83740601 GCF_054177405.1 Leptonychotes weddellii | reverse complement strand
AATAAAAGAGGAGATGGGCAAGTGGGTGCAATAATTGTTAAAAGTAACCAGTGGGAGGAAGTAGGAATCAGTGGAATGTTTTATTTCACCCATAAGATTAAGGAAGACAACTGTGTGATAACTCATATTATATGTCATATATTAGTTATGAGAAAATTTCTTAGTTTCCTCTATCAACAAGTTGGATGAAAATTTCATTTCTATTCTGTGATTTTTTTTTAATTCCTACCATCAACAGAAAGGGATCAATGAATCTTTGTGTCAAGCTTCTGAGAATGAGTCTAGTAAGTAAAAAAGATTGTTTTGAAGTAGATTCTTAATGTTTTCGCACTCATTGTCCCGGATTAAATGTGAAACTCAATTGTCCCTGTATGATGCACTTCTCTCTTTTATAATGAGAAGGTGATGATGAGGAGAAATGCATAACACATAACAAGGACCAGAATGTATCATAAAATATTAGCTAGTGCTTTCCTTCTTCTGGTAAAAGATGTTTGGAACAGTTTCTCATTTATTTAAGAAAGAGGCTACATTAATTTCAAGGCCCTATGATTCAGTGTTCTATAATTTACGTAGACCCAGTTCTAAGCTAAGGTGCTTACTACTGCTAAAACCATTAATTTTTTTTTGGATGATTAAAAACAAGAGCTAAGGATTAGCAGTAATTAAATGTCTCTTAGAAAAGGTCAGTGGTACAAGGAAATGGTTAATTACACTGAAAGAACAAGAAGAAAGTTGAAGAGAATGTATTTCAACCACAAAACTGAGTAAAAGCCATCCAAGCTGGGAGATTTACTAATTCATAGCAATTAAGTAGTTAATTAGAAGTCTGTAATTATCTTTGCCACTTCATTAAGAACTCTGTACAGATTTCCCAGTATAATTTGTTGGAAACCCTACTTACCTTGGTTATTGGGATTTTATGAGGAAACTGCTTTCAATGTATTAAAGGAGTGTCTCATTAACACTTTGCTCAGCCATCCGTGGAAACACAAGTTGATTCCTAAGAGTCTGATAGTTCTGGGCTTACTGGTGAAGTGTGACTTAAAGGACACAGGATAGCCCAAGTAACTTTCTAGTTCCCAGTCACCAGGGTGGGTATTCACCCACTGCACAGGTATGGCCTCATTACTTACCTACACAGGTATCCATTCTTAACGGCTATGGCACTATTCTGATTGGCCAGTGTCCATGCTGCATTAGTTTTTAAACATTACAAACATCACTTGTTCTGCTAATAGGTGACTACCCTTAGGGAAAGCTAGAACCCATAACAAGATAATGACACCAGGTCACCTATCTTGGTAATGCCATAGGAACTCAACCTTACTCCTATCTGTGACTATAACAGCCCAAACCTATGAAGACAAGTCCCCTCAAAAAAGGTCAAAAGGGAAAAAGATCTACTTTTCTGTATTTTACTTGGTAGACTGGCCCTGTGACTATTATCTACATTGTCAGCAAGTTTTCTCAGAGTGTTTGCAAATGTAGAGGCTACAGTGTTGTAAATAGTAATAGCAAAACAGTAGGATACCAACCTCACCAGGTGATACAGAGAGAAGAATATAATGGATGTGTGTAACCTCTTAACTCTGACATGGAGTAAGTGTTTTATAAATGGTGAGGAATATGAGGAGAGGCATTTCTCTCTGTTTTTCAGACAGATTACAATCTAATTTTTAACAATATATATTTATTCACCAAAATGAATAAACTATGATTTCTTAAGGAACTCATTATAGTTAGACATTAAGGTTATTTTGAAATTTTTGCAATTATAAACACACTCATCATGAATATCTGTATTCATAACACTGTTTCTGCATTGTGGGTTATTCTTCATTCTAGATTTTGTCAGTTGGATTGGCTGCATCACTAGGGTGAACTTTTTAAACATCTTATCACAAATTGTTAGCCTCTCCTTATTTACCCTCTACTTATTGATAATGTTGGACTACACCTGGTACCTGACTGTAAGTTTAGAGATTTGTCATATTTGTAAAAAAGATTAATAAGAGTACTGCATGGGCATGCTATAAATGTGGGAAAAAAATGATGCAGAAACTAAAAACCATAGAATTTCAGACTTCAGGTAGGAATTGAAACTGGAATTGAGAATTCAAGGAATAATTTAGACCATTTCATCAGAAAAAAAGGACAAGGACAGGAATATATAGTAGTATACTTACAGACAATAAGCAGATAAATTTTGCTGGAATGAACAGTTCATTCATATGCAGAAATAACAGGGCCTCAGTGGAGAATAAAAAGTAGGTAGAGACCAGATAGGAAAGCATCTTCAGTATCAACTAAGGCATCTTGGTTTTATTATCTAGGCAACTGGAAGAAAAATCAAGATTTCTGAGTATGAGACTGACATGCAAAAAGGCATTATAGAAATCTGTGATTTTTAGGTTGTAAGTGGGATGTGGATTGTAAGTGGTTAAAAATGCTGGAAGCCATTGATTTGTCATTGAGAATTTAGAAGTGATTTGCCATACAAAAGAGAAATATTTGAAAGAAATAACTATAGCTCTTATTTTATGTATTAAGAAAGCTGTATTAAACGTAGTATTTAAAAATTGACATGTAAAATAAAAAAATAGCCATACATAACATTTTTAGTACTTACTGTGTGTCAGGCACTGGTTGAAGTGCTTTACATTATTTAACCTCCCAAAAAACCCTATATGGTAGGAATTATGGTTATCTCAACTTTATAGAAGAGGATAGCAGTTTAGAAAGGATAAGTACCTTATTTCATGCAGATAATAAGTGACACAGACAGGATTTAAACTTGGTTCTACCTGGCTCTCGAGGATACACACTATCTTCCTCACATGTGGACTTATTCTTGACAAATATTTATTTATTAAAAGAATCAAAGCAAAGGTTGGTTCCAGGGGAAATGGAAATGAGGAACGGATATAAGATAAATTACTAAACTGAATTCCAGAAGAGAGATGAAGATGTCAGGACAACTTCAAGTGTTTGACTATGGGATACAAGGAGAGCAGTAGGACCACTAATAGAAATAGTAAAAATGAGAGAGCATGCTGGTTCCCAGTAATTAAATAAGTTTTGCTTTAACAACAATAAAACAGTATAGGTTCATTTTAGAGCAAAGTTCAAGTTTTATGATTGCATCCTTTGAACCCATCAGTTCCCAAAATAATGTAAATAGGTGTTAAATAAGGTGTTGCTAGATAGTGGCTTGACCATAGAGCTTATCTTCCCTTCTTTCTAAGATAAGAATACACAGTAATAACTAAACATACCATTTGGTAAAGTAGCTCAACGACTGTGGGCATTGGTGCTCTATCTCAAATAAATCCAGCTTCAATCATTTAAAATTTCCCCTACCAATGAAATAGTTTATCTACTTCTCCCTTAGATATTCCTGCCAATTAACAATCCCCATTCATGTAAACCGAAACCCCCATCAACTCTTCAACTGCCTTGTACTTAAATATGAACAGAAAACCAGGAATCTATAGTCATGCAAGAAAAGTTGACAATATGATACAAAAGCAAAAGTAAACAAAAAATGAGGGAAGGATGAAAGGGCAGACAGATGACTAGAGAAAGTAATTATTTCAAAGAATAGGACACAAAATAAAAATTTTAAAAAATTAACACTTTTACTATCCTCAGAGAGCCCAGAAGATATTGTTCTAAAACCTACATTATAGACCTTACAAGTCATCACTTCTAATGTCTTCTGTTGATAGTGTTTATTAAAAAGAAAAATATTTCAAATTGTTGAATCACTGTCTTGCACACCTGAAACTAGCACTCTGTGTTAATTATACTGGAATTAAAATTTAAAAAAAGAAAATAAAAATATCTGGATGAATGCTGGTGGCCTGAGGACTTTTGATATGAAAATTACAGTATTAATTGTCAGAACCTTTTTAGAAAATATTGAACAACTATAACTGTGACCCAACAGAGGACATAGTTTTGACTTAAAGCATTTTTCTTTATCCCAAATTACATATCTAAGAGTGTTCACAACCCTTCAAATACGGCTGCCATTACAGGGAATTCAGTCCTACCAACCCCTTGAGAAGCCCTAAAATGTATTCTATGATCCTAGCAGGGCTCTTTTAGAAGCACCACATCTGACAGGATGAAGAACCACAGTTCTTCCTAGCCAATCTGTAGAGGTACAATAAGGTTTAAATAATATTCTCATGAAGCACTCACAGTTTACTGACAGTCACTTGTTTTGGGCAATTAATCTAGGAAGTGAATTCCCTCTCTATCTTCAAGTCTTTGTAGCAGTGATATAAAAATCTAGGTATGGAATTTGGAGACGGAGATTCAAATTACAGCTGCTTACCACCTGACTTTAAACAAGTCAATCACCACTCAATATATGGCTTCTACCTCAAACATAAACACAAAATATCTGTGGCATAACTTATTGAAAAATAAAGATTTAAAATCACCATTTATCATAGTGATTAGCATACAGAAACTCTATTATATTGAAGAGACTCTTTTTAGATAAATATAAACTAAAATTTCCACATAAAAATCAAAGATCATTATGTATCATTTTATCATCATCAAAAGATTGCCCATCATGTGTACATACTATTTTATCTGACACCAAACAGGCCAGGTTTTATTGGAAAATCTTTGTGTACCCCCAAACCATCTCTTTTCCATAAGAAAGTGGATATTAATTTTGAGCAGACAATCCCCAAACAAGTAAAAACAAATACACAACAAAAAATCATATGGTCCTCACAATAGAAAATGAGATTTCCATAGCTGAAACCCAAATTTTATTTCCAAGTTTATCATATTTGGACAATAATAATTTTATTTCCTCAAGTATAAAATAAACGACGATTTCTAAGATCTAGAAATCTTTGGAATTCAAACTCTAAACATTTCTAATAATCATTCAACCTGTACCATCATCTAAATTGGTTCAAAACAAAGACTACATTTTTTCCAGTTTTTTCTTTATGGTTTCTATGAATATTTTTGGAATAGCAAATCTACATTTTCAACACAACTGTAATCTCTTGATTAATTTTACAGATAAAATATTGATGATCTTTATAAAACTTTACCTACCTTATAGACTCAGTGATGCTATAGCAAATGTTACTAACACAATTAGAACCAAATTTATTGTTGAATATTTGTGGCAAAGTTTTTCAAAATGTTAAACATTATAGTTACCATATGACCCAGCAAGTCTACTCCTATATACCCAAGAAAAGTGTAATCATATGTCTACTCAAAAACTCACACATGATGGTAATAGTGGTATTTATAATAGTCAAAAGGTAGAAACTACACAAGTTTCCAACAACTGATGAATAAATAAATGTGTGGTATATTCATACAATGGAATATTATTTGGCAATAAAAAGTGATGCAGTACTAACACATGCTAAAACAGGATGAACCTTGAAAACATTATGATGTTGATAATAAGTGTGTGATTCCATTCATATGAAATGTCCAGAATAAGCAAATATACAAAGACAGAAAGGAGATTAGTGGTTGTCTAGGGCCGAGGGGGAATGGGGAGTGACTACTACTGGGTATGGCAATTTGACAGTATCTATCAAAAATTTTAAAGAACATATTTTTTGATTCAGCCATCTGTTTTCAGAGATCTATCCCAAAGTAAGAGTACAATTAAACATATATGAGAAAGTTGTTTATTACTGCATTGTTTGCAACCATGAGAAAATAAATTAATTTTGTGAAATATTGTGTAGCACTTACAAATGATAATATGCACAAACTTGGAAAGTGACTCAAGGCATCTATAGTTAGACTAGACAAACAGATGAATTGAGATAGAGATATTCCTTTTATATGATAATATGTATATGACATAGAGCAATATACATATAGAGACATGTCTTTATGTAAAATACAAATATAAGATATATATAACATACATGACACATAATTATACATACAATATGATTCTATTGATGTTAAAAACAAAAATTAGACCAAGACTGAAAGGAGGCTTAGCTGATTCTCAAAGAGCAGTTATTTCTGGGGACCGAAGCCTGGGAGGTAACAAAGAGGGCTTTTTACATTCTACTCTGTATGCTTCATATTATTTGAAATAATATTTTCATATTATTATGAAATAATAATATATTCATGTATTACCTATGTCATTAAAAAGGAAGACTAATGTTTTTAAATAACCATAGGAAAAATCCTTTGCCTGAGAAAAGAATTTTTTAAAAAAGTAAATAGATTATCCCAACATGCTAAAAACATCCAAGCGAGCAGGTAAGCCCCATGTTTTCCCTCAGTGGACACCAGGTTCCAAGAGGTATAGAGAGTCGAAGGGTGGGGGAACTAGACTGAGGAAAAGGATTAGCAAGACTAAGGTCAGCCCAGTTGTCAGAGGAATACTCGGGGCAAGTCTACTAGAAAGAGAATAGATTAGTTGAATCCCATTTTTTAAACTTTTTTTTTTTTTTAGAGAAAGAAAGAGAACGCGTGTGAGCAGGGAGGGGGAGAGGGAGAGAGAGAATATTAAGCAGACTCCACGCCCTTTGCTGAGGCCAGTATGGGGCTTGATCTCACGCCCCTGCGATCATGACCTGAGCCAAATCAAGAGTCAGACACTTAACCTACTGAGCCACCCAGGTGCCCCAGTTGAATCCTGTTTTTATGACTTGACATAGACTTGCCAGTTGGAAAAGTCTAACTTATTCTCATCCTTGCCACTTTTATTTGAAAACCTTTGTAGGACACAGAGCATGACAGATGACTATATGAGTCATGGTCCTGGACAGGAAACAAATGGCACAGTGAGCAGGATCGCTACTGAAAGAGTTTAATGAAGAGACTACATGGAAAGCTGGAGGCTGAGTTAAGGGAACCAACAAGAAAAGGTGAATGAAGCAAAGGAGTACAAGAGTATAAAGCCATTACCCACTCAGGGCCTGAAGGGAAGGGGAGGGCAGTAGCCAGAACCTATAAGGGCTGCAGCTGGAAAAGAGGGGCCACCCAACAGGACCTGCTGCAGATGGAGACACACAGCCACTGCCCAACTGCAAGAGGCAACCTGAGGATTACAGAATGTTTTCTCCTCCTGCCCTCTGACCTTTGGCCAGTGCTCTCTTTTGACCGTATCCAAAGGGCAAGTGATACAGGACCGGGATGAACAAGGGTTGAGAGGGGATGATTGACAACCAAGGCTCCTACCTCCTTTAATTATAAGGTACTTGTGCTTTTAAAATGAACTGGTATTTGGGACATCACTGTTATTCTGGTTGTGTCTTACTTCACCATTGTCATGTAAATATCACAGGAAACAAAATGCAAAACCAGGTGCACTTAACTATTCAACCATCCTGGAAATGTATTTATAAGATTCAAGGAAAGGCTCTGCAAAAACTAGAATATTTCAGGGAGAATTCACATGTCTGTTCCAGAGAGTATAATTAGAAACCATAAAGAGATTCTCCCATCTTTGTCATGAGGCTGAAACAATTTTCAGCTGTCCCATTATTCCCTGTGATAAAGAAGATAATATGTAAGCCATAGTTATACTTTGCAAGGTTTTTTGTTTTTGTTTTTGTTTTTTTTTTTTGGGTAGCAAGACATTACTAGATTTGAAATTGAAATAATGCCTGTACAATAAAGCCAAGAGCCACTCTTCAGGAATCCTAAATACCAGTCAGGAACATACTATGTGAATGTAATTTCTTTTGGATTTGAATAAATGAAATTTTGAAAAGAATTCATTCTATTGATTAATCCAAAACCCAGCCTTTCTATTGTAAAGCCCCAAATCATTCTCTATGACTTTAAATAAACAGGTAAAAATTAATATTGAATAACAGAGATTCAAAAATTCTTCTCTCAACTTGAGTTTCCTTTGCAAATAACGAGTAATTGCCTCAAGTAGAAGAAATAGCAGCTTCAGATGTGCAACAATATGAGCACATCTGTGGTGTCTAAAGAATAGCCAAAGACCAGACTAACTACCACAGAGGGAGGAAGGGGGAACTAGATAATAATGCATCTGATGAACAAATCATGTAGTCTTGTTAGCCAAAGCAAAAACTTTGGTTTTTATTCTGGGTGAAAAAGAGCAGATGCTTCAAATGCTCTTGCCTATTTCTGCCTGTTTTAACTTATACTTCTGGCATCTGTCATGAGAAGAGTAGACCCCAGAGAGTTGTTGCTCCTTCAACCTGGGTCCCAGAGCTGTCCTACTGATCGTTATAATTTCTTGTTATGGTAAATCCTGAGTATTTCGGGGTTGATTTGTTACTGCAGCATAAACTGGATAATATATTCCCCTAGACTCTGAGCTTCATATGTGCATATTATGTCTGTTTTTGATCAACATTTGGCTTTGCAGTGCTGGAGTGGTTCCTATCAAAAAATAGGAAAATCAGGTAAATCAGGGTGGTGTGCATAAAAACCTAGCTGTGGAGATTCTAGAATTGTAAAAGTGTTTGAGCCATACCTTAAGTTTTTGAGCCAGAATAGAATCTCTGGGTGTTGAACTCAAGTACTTGTATTAAATATTACTACCAATATTAGAGAAGAAATATATGTTCTTCAATTTTAAAAAATGCATTTACACACAAGATATAAAATAAGTCTCCTGAATTCATCATCCCATTCTGCTACTGTTTTGTGTGTATACTGTATATTTTTATGATATTTACATGTGTGTCTATACATATGCATATATGATATGAATATATTAACACACACATATATATTTACATAAATCGCATTATACCCATATATATTGATTTGCAACTTGTTTTATCACATTAATTGAAAACATATTTTTGTTGGTCTTCTCATCATTTCTAAAAGCTGCATAGTATTTCTCTATTTATACCATTATGCATTTAACCAATCTCTTATTGATATTTATTTTTTAGTTTCTAAATATTTTTCTACAAACCTGCAAATATACACCTACATATATACCTATCACACAGATCTGTAGAAATAGAAATGCTGGGCTCCAGACACGCATAATGTATATTTTGATAGTGACAGATTGCTCTCCAAAAGATTCTTACAACTTTTCATATATATTTTTAAAAATCTTCACAGGTGATGATAATGCAGTCGTCTGGTTAAGACCATTGAATTAAATAGGAAAAAGAGAGAGGAAGCTCAGAGTTAGAAAAACAACTTTTCTAATCATGTAATGCCTAACCAGGGATAAAGAAAATACTACCTTGGTCAATCGCCATTAGTTTTCTCAGAAACAGATTTCAGTTGAGCATATTTTCTCCTTGTAATTTTTTGTATATCCAAATTATTTTTACCTTTAAATATTAACAGTAATAAATGAAGATATTCTTACTGGATTCCTTCAATTCTTCTTAGCTTTTGAAAGAGAATCCAAATATAATTATCTTTATATCCAAACCATGTCAGTAGATGCAAACTAATTATGCCTCACTGAACTGAGATATGGCTGACATATAATACTTTGCATAGATTTTAGAGCAAATCTGAATGTAGATTTTAAATATCTTTGCCTTTCATTTGTATTATATGCCTCAAAGTTTCAGGTTACTATCTTCTTTCAGACCAAACATTTAAAATTAGTAGCACATGTACAGGTAATGACAAAGGGAAATGAGCTGATCACTTTTGTTAAAAATACCAACCTCCAAAGAAAATGACAAGATGTTTTCATTGATGATACTCACTCTTTACTAATATTTGTTAAATCTGGGATATTTAATTTTTGTTGAAAGGGCAGTACATTGAATTAAATCTTGACCATCTAAATACCATGATAACCTTGGAGTAGTAACCTTGGATGCATTAGCCAATATTTCTAGATGTGAACATCTTATAAAATGGTATTGAGGGATAGACTGAGAAGGGTCAAAAACATGATAAATTATTCAACCAAGTAGGTTGAACACTGGAAATGAAATGACAACTTGATCATCAAAAAAATTATTATAAAGTGAACATTTCCCCTGGACTAGCATGGCTTACTTTTCCTTCTCTTTTTATTTACTCTGACAAGCTGCAATGTGCTAGTTAACACAACCTAATGGACTACATGAAATTAGATCAAAGAGCATATCAACAATTCTACTGACTCTATCTGAAGTTTTATCAAGTCATAATAACAAGTTTGAGCCTTGTTAAATATCTATTTAACAATTAAAAAAAATTCTTAAACCACTGTGGAAAATTAAAAAATAAGCTCTATATATTTTCTTCTTATTACTATTATTACTCTTATTAACTCATTAATTTAATCGCCAATTCAGAATTTACTATAATTATCATAAAAGAACCAAAATAAATATATTAATTTAGAAACTCCTCATGAAGAAGGATTTTGAAAAGATGATGGCCCACTAATTTCAATTTTACACATATCATTAAAAATCTCATACAGACTAACTATGAAAAAAAAATATCCCAGACTGCACACCCATGGAGAGGTAAAAGAAAATACCAGAACTTCCAGTTATATCCTAGTGGGCCAATAAATAAGCCAGACCATTAGAGTTGGATATGGAGTCCTTGCATTTGTGGCAAGTCAGGTGTGGATAGCACAGAAGACAGGAAATGCATGGTATTCTCATAGGAGAACATAAATGACACCAATTATGGTTGACCCTCATAAGAAAAGAAACCCAGTGAGTGGATAAACATGATGAATAGATCTGAAATCTGGCATATCAGAGCACTGACTACCAGAGTGAAAAGAAAAGAAAAAAGGATTAGAATATATGAGGGACCAGAGGAGACAATCCAGAGGAGTGTCTTTTGATTAAATGATGAAAGGAAGGTAAGAAGCAACTCAAGAGAGGGCCCTGAAGTATGACTGTTTTGAACAATGAAAAGAAGAAGTATAAGTGCTGTAAATCATAAACTTGAAAACTCAGAGCCAGCAGATATGTGAAATAAGGGCTGACTCTAAAAATAGACAGATAGATAAACGAACAAGCTCATCCCAGAAGAAAAGGAAAAGTTACAAGATGCTCAAGGGAAAATAGGTACAACTGAAAATTCAATAGGAGTATAAATAATGGAAATAAAAAAACCAAAAAAAAAAAACTCAAAATACATAAAAAATTTGAAAATTCCAATGAAAGTGATAGAGAGGCAAAGCAGGTTTAACATATATATAAAATTGGAATCTATGAAAAAGGAAAAATAGAAACTGAACCAATATTTAAAACTGTAATTCAAGAAAAGTTTCCTTAAAAACCCTGAATTTTTAACTCCTAGATGTTTCTTAATTCAATTATTGGACTTTAAAATGAATAAATACTCCTCGGAACTTCAGGCAAAAAAATCAAATCACTTACAAATGAAAGAAAATTAGGTTGAAATTAGACTCCAACAAAAATATGGAAAGCAATACAAAAAGGAAATATTTTCAAGAAACTCAATAAAAATTATCTAATTATTTTATATTCAACACGGTTTTCCTTACAATATCAGGCTATGAGAATAAAAAGAACAGTTATAAACCCTTAGGAATCTATGAATATTTTTTCAGGCATTATTTTTGCAGAAGTTACTAGGAGATAACAGTTCCTACAAATGAGGAAACTGGCAAAGTCATTGGTGGAAAGAACTGAATATTTAATTTTAGATCTAAGACTCAAAGGTGGGTAATCATGGAAGAATACATTGGAAATGTAATGTTCTTAGACATAAAGCAAACATGTAAATTTAAAAAATAGAAGGAGGAGGGAAAAATAAGAGAGGAGTAAAATAAAGTCATTGGGATATATGTATATCCATATATATATATTTATCTATATATACATACACACACATACACACACACATATATATGTATATTTCAAACCTTATACACAAATGACCTCAGAATCATTCAGACCTGAATGTAAAAGCTTAAACTCTTAGAGGAAAACATACGTATAAATCTTCGTGACCTTGGATTAGGCAATGGTTTCTCAGATATGACACCAAAAAGCAGAAGTAATAAAAGAATGGATAAAATGTATTCATCAAAATTAAAACCTTTTAGGGTAATGAATAGACTTGTGGAATCACTATGTCCTACACCTGAAATCAATGTAACATTGTGTGTCAACTATACTTCAATTAACAAAAAAACTTTTTAGGGGTTCCAGTTCAATATGATGATATAGGAAGATCCTGAACTCATCTCCTCCCACGGACACAATGAGTCTACAGCTACATATGGAATAATTTCCTCTTTAAGAAAAGGTAAATACTGGCTGAGTGATGACTACACATTAAGAAAATGAGTAGAAAACAACACTGAGGTGGGTAGGAGAGGCTAGGATACATTCTTGCCATAAACCCTATCCCAGGGGCAGGGACCCACAACTGGGAGGGAACTTAAAACCTGGATCTGCTCCCTGAAGAGTAAAGCATTTGAACCCCACATCAGGCACCCCAACTTTTAAGACATGCACCTGAGAGATGAGTGCAACCCCCCCAAAAATCTAATTTTGAAAACATATGGGGCTCATGTCCCTAGACCCACAAGACTCATGATCTGAGAAATGGCTCTTAAAGTGCTCAAGTGCCCAGAGCCCAGCTCAGGGACAGCTGATCATGCTCAGACTTGAAGTAAAGGAAGCTCCCCTGCTTATATTAAAGTGTTTCCCTGAGGGGTAAGTGTATATTTAACACACACATCTAGGAGACTGCTGGAACATACTCTGGGACAGAGACTGGCGTGTGCAGCTCTCCCTTTACTCTGCTCTAGCGCACCAGTATCTCCCAGAAGGGAGTTTTTACATGTCTGGTGCCCTGCTTTTGGTAGCTGCTGCCTAGACGGCACCTCTTGATTACCTGGCTCTGGAGGCCAGGGTAGCTTATGTTCCTGGTCCCATGGACAGGAAAAACTAGTGTCACCCAGATAGGAGCTCATAGCCCTGTCTGGCAATCCTGATTTTTATGATTGCTCTGGGAACACTTCCAAATCTGCCTCTGGTGGCCAGTGGGGCTTTTGCTTGTGGGTCCTACAGAACTCTAACCAGTGGAGAAAGAGTTCTTAAACAGCTACCAACCCCAGGGCACACCAAGAGGCAACAGACCCAAGAAGTCTTTCTGTGAAGGGGAACTATTAGATAATCCTCATGGCTGTGGCTTGAGGGACAGGCTTCTAATTAAAAACTTACCTGGGGGTGACTGTAATCCTTTACAGAGACCTCAAAGGGTAAGTGCTATTTTCTTGCTCATACTGTGCCTTGCTATAGAGCACCAGCATTTTCTAGAAGGGAGCTTTTCACACATCTGGTATCCTAATTTTTGTAGCTGCCACCCAGAGGATGGCCCTTTATCACCTGTGGCAAGGGGGGCTTACATCCCTGGGTCCCACAGCACTGTAGAAATTGGAGAGATGGTTCTTGGCAGGTTATCACCCCAGGGTACTGCACAGAGAGCAGACTGAGGCACCCCCTCCCAAGTCTTTCTATGAAGGAGGCCTCTGTGCTTATCCTAGAGCTTCAGTCTAAGGAGTAGGCTTCAAGCTTGTCAAGCATTTAGTGGTCTACTTACTGCTATCAAGGAACATAGGCTGTGGGTAGCATGCTGGTGCTCTCCTTCTTCTTTACTCCAGATCACTGGTATCTCCAAGAGAAGAACTTCTATACTTCTCTATAGCCCTGACTTTTGTGACTGCTTCCCAGGGGAATATCTCCAGATATCCTGGCTCTGGTGGCCAGCACAGGTTATGCTTGTGGTTCCACAGGACCGTAAATAGCTGCATACTTTTAAAAGCTGCTACCTGAGGGTCTGGTTTCCAGCCAACCTGAATTTAGGTTCTGAGATCTTCTCCTTTAAGACACTGACAGAACTTGGCACATCCTCAAATACTGGGAGCTACTGGAAATGTAATAGGCTGCTTGGAAAAGCACAAAGGTTTGACAGACAACAAAGAACTGAGAAGGGTTAAACAACAAGGTTCATCTCCTACATGAGGCTACTCCTTCAAGACCAGGAGAGGTGGTTGTTTCATCTACTGTATAGATACCAACATAGAGTCAGGAAAAAAACCCAAAAAACAAAACAAAAAAAAAAACAGAGAAATATGTTCCAAACCAAAGGACAGGATAAAACTCCAGAAACAAAAACAAAAACAAACAAACAAACAAAACCCCAAAAGAACTTTAATGAAATGGAGATAAGTAATTTACCTGATAAAGAGTTCACAGTAATGGTCATAAAGATGCTTACCAAATTGGAGAGAAAAATGGATGACCTCAGTGAGAACGTCAACAAAAAGTTGGAAAATATAAGAAAGTACCAAATAGAAGTCATGTAGCTGAAGAATACATAAAAGAACTAAGAAATACACTAGAGAGGTTCAATAACAGACTAGAGAAAGCAGAAGAAAGAATCAGTCAACTCAAAGACAAATCAGTGAAACACACCAGAGCAGGAAAAAAAAAAAAATGAAAAAAATGAAGATAGCTTAAGGGACAGCATCAAATGGTTTAACGTTCACATTATAAGGCTCCAGAAGGAAAAGAGAGAGGAAGGGGCAGAAATATTATTTGAAGAAATAATGGCTATAAACTTCCCTAACCTGGAGAAGGAAACATGTTCAGATCCAGGAAGTGTGGAGAGTTCCAAATAAGATGAACTCAAAGAGACCCACATCAAGACATATTATAAGTAAAATATCAAAAGTTAAAGACAAGGAGAAAATTTTAAAGGAGCAAGAGAAAAACAGCTTGTCATGTACAAGGGAACCCCATAAGACTACTAGCAGAGTTTTCAGCAGAAACTTTGCAAGCCAGAAAGTAGTGGCATGATATATTTAAACTGCTGAAAGAAAAACAAACTTTCAACCAAGAATACTTTACCTGACAAAGTTATCATTCAGACTAAAGGAAAGACAAAGAGTTTTCCACACAAGCAAAAGCTAAAGGAATTCATCACTACTAAACCAGCATTACGAGAAATGTTAAAGGGACTTCTCTAAACTGAGAAGAAAAAGGGCACTAATTAGTAACAAGAATACAAAGAAAAGAATATTATTGGAAAGGTAAACATATAGTAAAGATAGTAAGTTAATCACTTATAAAGCCAATATGGAAGTTAAAAGACAAAAGTAGTAAAAATATGATTACAAGAATTAGTTAAAGGATACACATGATTAAAATATATCAAACGTGACATATGACATCGAAAACACAAAGTTGGGGATGAAAGAGTAAAAATGTTGAACTTTAGAATGGGGTAAAAAATTTAAGTTCTTATCAACTTAAAATAGACTGTTATAAGTTGTCATATGTAAGCCTTATTGTAACCACAAAGCAAAAACCTATGGTAAATATACAAAAGATAATGAGAAAGAATTACAAGCTACCATTAAAGAAAGTCATCAAACCACAAAGAAAAAGAAAAAGAGAAAAAGAAAGGAACAGAAAAAAACTACAAAAACAGCCCAAAACTATAAACAAAATGCTAATAACCATATATCTACCAATAATTATTTTAAATGTGAATGGACTGAATTCTCTAATCAAAACACATACAGTGGCTAAATGGATAAAAAGAGAAGACTCATCTATATACTGCCTACAAGAGACTCACTTCAGATGTGAAGACACATACAGAATGAAAGTGAAGTGATGAACAATTATATTCCATGCAAATGGAAACCCCAAAAAACTGGAGTATCAATACTCATATCAGACATGGTAGACTTTAAAACAAAGGTTGTAACAAGAGACAAAGAAGGGCATTACATAATGATAAAGAGATCAATTCAATAAGAGAATATAACAATTGTGATATCTATTCACCCAGCAAAGGACCACCTAAATATATAAAGCAAATATTAACAGATATAAAAAGAAAATTGACAGTAACACAGTAATACTAGGGGACTTTAACATCTCCTTTACATCAGTGGATAGATCATTCAGACCAAAAATCAATAGGAAGCATCAGCCTTAAATGACACATTATACCAGATGAAATTAACAGATATTTACAGAGCATTCTATCCCAAAACAGTAAAATACACATTCTTTTCAGGGGCACATGGAACATTCTTCAGGGTACATCACATGTTAGGCCACAAAACAAATCTTAATAAATTTAAGAAAATTGAA
>NC_138371.1:83665337-83724010 GCF_054177405.1 Leptonychotes weddellii | reverse complement strand
AAATTGGTTTCAGAAGGGACATACCTCAACCTAATAAAGGCCATATAGGACAAAGCCACAGCTAACAAACTCAATTGTGAACAGCTGAAACATTTTCCTCTAAGAAGAGACTTTTTGTGCTTCAAAGGACATTATCAGGGGACACCTGGGTGGCTCAGTTGGTTAAGCATCTGCCTTTGGCTCAGGTCATGATCCCAGCATCCTTGGATCGAGCCCCACATCAGGCTCCTTGCTCAGTGGGGAGTCTGCTTCTCCCTCTGCCTTCCACTCCCCCTGCTTGTGCTCCCCCTTGCCTCTCTCTCTCTGACAAATAAATAAAAAAAATCTTAAAAAAAAAAGGACACTATCAAGAAAGTGAAAAGACAACCTACCAATGAAACAACATATTTTAAAATCATATATCTGGTAAGTCTTGCATCAGAATACATAAAGAACACCTATAACTTAACAATAAAGCGATATATAACCCAATTTTTAAAAGACTAAAGGATTTAGATAGATATTTCATCAAATAAGATATATGAATGACCATAATCATATAAAAATATGTAACTCATTATTATAGATATATAAATTAAAACTACAATGAGATACCAATTCATACCCACTAAGTTAACTAAAACCAAAAAGACATACAATAACAAGTGTTGAAAAGTCTGTGGAAACTTTGGGACATTTATTCATTGCTCATGGTACAGACACTTGGGAAAGTTTTGTCAGTTCATTAAATGGTTAAACATAGAGTCGCTATACCACCCAGCATCTCCATTACTAAATATATACCCAAGGGTAATGAATACATGTTTACATACAAACTTAGTTGTACATAAATGTTCACAGCAGCATTATTAATAACAGCCAAAAAGTGGAAACAACTAATGTCCGTCAACTGATAAAATAATTAACAGAATACAGTGTATCTAGGCAATGAAATATTATTTGGCAATAAAAAGGAATGAATCATTGAAAGCTGCTATAAAATAGATGAACCTTGAAAACATTATGTTAAATAAAAGCTAGTAACAAAGGACTACATATTATATGACCCCTTTTTCTGAAAAGTCCAGAATAAGCAAATCTATAGAGACAAAAATTATATTAGTAGTTGCTTAGGACTGGTTGGGGGTGACTGGGAGATTGTGGAGTTATGGTTAAAGGGAGTAGAGCTTCTTTTTGGAACATTAGAAATGTTCTAAAATTGATTTTGGTGATGATATTCAACTGTGTATATATTCTAAGAGCCATTGACTTTTACACTTTAAATTTGTGAATGTCTGGTATGTAAACTGTATCTCTATAAAGCTTTCTAAAAGGGGGGTAGGAGGGAAATGAAGTAATGATACATGCTGCAATGTGGATGAACCTTGAAGACATTCTGCTAAATTAAACAAGCCCTAAATAAAATCTTTAAAAAAACAAAAAACAAAAAACAAACCAGACATAAAATGCCATATATTGTATGATTCAATTCACATGACATGTCCGAAATAGGCCAATCAATAGTGACAGGAAGTACATTAGGAGAGGGGAGGAATAAGGAATGGCTACTATTGGGTACAGGGTTTGTTTTGGTGTTAATGAAAATAGTCTGGAATTCCATAGTGATGTTAGTTGTACAATCTTATGAATACACTAAAAATTATTGAGCTGTACATTTTCAAAAGAAAAAATAAACTTCTCAATTAAAATAAACAAATTATCAATGTATAGTGTATACTGCTCAAGTAAATGGTAAGCTTAATTATCTGACCATGTTGACTTTCAGTCCCCTGAAAGTGCTTAAGTGATTCTTCCTAACAAAAGCTCATTAAACTCTATGGTAAATGGGTAATGATTAACATTTATGGATTAAAAAACCATTCTTAATGAATAGGTGATAGGATTCACACCCCCCCACAACCCACACTATAATGTTTTTGCAAAGAATATATTAGCTCCAAATTTTAATACAGAACCAACCTGGTTGAGTTATGAATGCACATTCGTTGGCTCTGACCACATCTAGTCAAGCAGTTAGGAACTCTGATAACAATAATTTTGGGGACACCTGGGTGGCTCAGTGGTTAAATGTCTGCCTTTGGCTTGGGTCATAATCTCAGGGTTCTGGGATCATTTCCTGTGGGCTCCCTGCTTGGTGGGAGTCTGCTTCTCCCTCTCCTCTCCACTCATGCTCTCTCTTGCTATCTCTGTCTCTCTCTCTCAAATAAATAAATCTTAAAGAAAAGGATAATTCTGTACATATAAGAATTATCAATTGTCTTGTGTTTGGATGATAAATTTGATTACAATTACACATTATGATTGTATTCATTTTAACTGCAATCTATGAAAGCACAGATTGTGTTGACGTGACCAGGGCTGTTTGACATACAATCTCCCCAGGAAGATTCAGTTCAATGTAGTCGAATACTCTACATTTTATTCTCAATATAAGTTCATAAAAATAATTTGATTGAGTTTTAAACCTTTTCAACCATTTGTTTTGACAGAACAGACAAGGCACATTGACAAGCAGACTCAAGGACCGACAGAAAGTGTGATTTAAGTGGCCTGTAGGAGTGTTTGGGAATTTTAAGCATTCACTGAAGAAGTAACATAAGTTGAAACTCTAAGTGGAATCTCTGTTTAAGATTATTGGCTAAAATACTGAAAAAAATGAACAAAGATTCCTGCCCCCATTGAGCTTCAACTTTAGGTGGGGTATAAATAAAACCAATAAATAAATAATATATTCGAGGTGAGAAATTACATAGAAAGAATAAGTGGAGTAGAGTAAGTAGAACAGAGTATTCAAGGGGGTTGTCAGATTGCACTATTAAATATTACAGTAATCAGAGGAGATCTTATTAAGAAATGGAAGTTGAACAATATATTGAAAGTGCTGGGGAAAAAACAATCCTGGAAGAGTTACCAGCAGGGGTAAAGTTTTTAAGGTACAGTGACGTGTGGGAGCTGGTTTGTAATTGTTCATAAATCCAATTGTTAAATTATTCAAACTTCTGTGAGCTCGTTGTTAAACATGATCATTATTAAACATTAAATTAGATAAACTTAAGTGAAATATCTTAAAAACTCATCACTGAAGTATTTTAGTACATTTTACCATTATTGATGCCATTGAGGTTATTTACATGTATTATTTCTGTATTTTGAATACCATCTAATGATGTATTTCCCAACTTTGTGTTAAAAAATATCACAATGATAGTTTAAAATCTTCACTAGCAGGAGCATATATACCACAGAAATTGTCAAACACTATGAGTCAGGGATTGATTTTTTGTTTTATTGACTGTCTACACTTATGAAAGAGATGGAGAGGGGATGTTAGTAATGCATTTTGAACTTAAAAGTGTGTCTTATCTTATTTTTTCAAGATTTTAGTCAAGTGTATATAGAGAGCAATCCTTGTTTTGGGGTTGATTTCCCCAGGAAGTTGCAGTGCTTTCCTCTTCTTTTTTGTCTGTGACTTTCAGTTTCTCTCATGTACGACAGAAAGACCAGAAAGGCTTTACATGTATAAAATGCAGCCTTCCCTTTAAGATAGGAGGATGGGAATCTGACCAACCTGTGTGTCATGCACATACCAGAAAGAGGAGAGTGCCAAAACCAGTCCTAATTACCATAATTCCCAAATAGTTAATTTTATTTTTTCAGGAAAAAGCCCTGCAGATTTTACTCGGGAGTAGTCTCTACATTATAAATGTATGGGAGGGGGATATGGAGAAAAAACTGGGATGTTTACACCATGGATACTTTTAATTAATTTCTTGCTTTGCCCTCCCTTTTTCATGGATCTCTAATATGCTAACAGCAAACCAAGTATCTCTGACATCAGATTTGCTTCTTCCTCCACTACATCTTATTCTTGGCTCCTACTTGTTCTCTTTTTTTATTAGCCATTGCTATGCTATCCATATCCCAGAACTTCTTGAAACTATATGTTCACCAATGATTCTCTTTCTTTTACTCTCACTGTTAGGACTTACTCTTTTAACCATTTATCTATAATCATTTTAATGGGTTCTTAGGAGAGAGAAGTGGTAGATGGGTAGTATTAGTCTACTATCCTTAACCCATATTTTTCCTCTATTAGACACTAATTCTAAAAGAAGCCATAAATATGCATTGATATTTACCTATTACTAGTGTAGTACTTTATATGATAGAGAAGAAAGCCACATATATAATTTTTTTGTAAATGGGCTTAGTTAATAAAATATGTCACATTTAAAAAGTTCATCGATTGGACATTATGGAAATCTAATTATTGACACAAATACTTTCAAAACCATTGTTAGAAAATAAAATTGATTAAAACATTACCATAACCCAAATAAATCCAGAGGTTTCATGAGGTTCAAATTCTGAATGGAGTTGCATTAAAAAATATATATCTTTGAGTCAGGTTAATTAAAACATCTGTAAAATCAAGAGTTATCAAATTCATCATTTACAACATTACAACTAGTTTTCTCTCCTCTCGTTCTCTCAAATCCTGCACCTGTAAGCTTCTCACTTGCCAGTTTTTACCTCTTTTCCCTCCATAGAAAAAAATGCCTGAAAAGGATCTACACCAAATAATAAATAATAGTTCTTTTCATGCAGTGGAACTAAGTAACTTGAATTTTTTCTATATTTTGAAAATAAACATATTTACTTGTTTTGTACATTTATTTTTAAAGGCACTTTACTAACTACTATCTGAATTGAAGTTTGTATTTTTGCCTAAATAATATCTAGTCCTCTTGTTTATTTACTAATTGCACATGACTCATTCTTTGAAACCATGCCCAGATTAACTTTTGTGAGGTATTTATTTTTAATTATATTAGCTTTGCATAGATCCTGAGAATTACTGTCTCTTACATACTGTTACTTCAATATTTCAAGCAGAATATTTTAAGCCTTAATGGTTGACAATTGCTAACACAACTGTTGTTTTCAAGTGTTGTCTACATGAAGCTCATTGGTTGTTTTTCACAATAACATTAACCAACATTGTCTCAGAAGATAAATCTCTCTTTCAGAATCGAGTAATTTTTCAAAGTTCAAGTTACCATAGTTGTAATCAATGAAAGGAAGTTTTTACAAAGCTAATCAAAGATTCTAGGTGTGCTCTCATAATGATATGTTTATTTTCTGCTTTCATTTTTCTCTCAACAATATCTTCAATGGTAGCATACAAATGAATCAAGATCTGCCAATTTCAGCATTGTTTTTAGTACCCTCAGAACAAACTCGAATGAGACCTGATATCTATTATAACCTTTTTTCTTCTCATGTGAAGGATATGGGTCTAAGAAACTATGGCTTCATTGTCTTTAAGCCAAGTGTTTCCAAATTTTCCATGTCTCTTGCAAATCTGCACTAAGTAGTAACATATGACTTACTGATTTTTTTTCTTAAAAATCTTCCTTTGGGGCGCCTGGGTGGCTCAGTTGGTTAAGCCACTGCCTTCGACTCAGGTCATGATCCTGGAGTCCCGGGATTGAGTCCCGCATCAGACTCCCTGCTCAGCAGGGAGTCTGCTTCTCTCTCTGACCCTCCCCCTTCTCATGCTCTCTCTCTCTATCTCATTCTCTCTCTCAAATAAGTAAATAAAATCTTTAAAAAAAAAATCTTCCTTTGGTGAATTAATTTTTTAATGTCAGTATATACACATAACTATATATGAAAAGGGTACCAACTGATACTTCTTAATATCCTAAACAACAGAAAGTAAATTGTTATATACCCATTCTTTTACAGTTCCTTCCAGGGAAGAAAATAAGAAGGGCTAAAATACCAATCTCACTTCTTTGCAGGAACAGTATCGTGATTATATCCAATGACTTGGCTACAGGATGTGAGAAAAGTAATGTTTCATGAACATTATCCATTAGGAAAAAACTGCTTTTGTGACATTGCAGTTAACTCTCAAATTGGACTCATCTGAAATATATATATATATATATATATATGATAAATGTGTATTCTAGTCCCTCCATAGGATTTTCCATTCAGGGATCTCAACAATTACTTTTTGGTGTCTATATTTTCTGGTTACAGAAATTTGGATGTATGAGAACAGTTGCTCAGTCAGTGGCAAAGTGAGTCATGTTGAAGCAAAATACTAAATTAATGTTTGGGGAACCTGTATCTAGATAATACATCCTCTTTAGTTTTATTTAAAAAATCATTCTTCAAATATTTATTCAGTGAGGTTGTGTTGATCAATGAAAGATAAAACTGCATGCTGCAAAATAAAAATATGTGCATTTACTTGGGATCTGAAGGATTGCAATCCAGGAGACACAGAGTTGACCAAAATTGAAAACACGCTCAAGAGACAAAGGAGGTTAGAGCTTTTTAACATGCAGCAGCAGAGGCCTTGGCTTTTAGCTGTGTTCAACAACAATTCTGAGAATTTGAAATAGGAGACATGTATAAGCCTCATTTCCTCAATGTCCTCCCAGCTCCATTTTAAATAACTCTTAACAATTCTTACTCCATCTTACTCTGTCCATTATCAGTTGTCAGTCTACACATTTGTGGCCACCTAAGAGCAAGAAAAGTATGAAAGGTCTGCCAGAGTCAATAGGACATCACTATGTGATAACAGCTGTTGCTAATGAGACAGATGTTAAATAGAAAATTCAAGAACCTGGGGATGGAGAGTCAATTTTTTCTATCAAAATCATTATTAAAACTTATAAGATATTAAAAAAAAAACTGAACTCACAGATACAGAGAACAAATTTGTGGCTGTCAGAGGTGGGAAGTGGGAGGTGGGGAAAATGGGAAATGTTCTATAACTTAGCCTTTTATACAGGTAATGAGATAAATTTTTGGTAAGTACATTACACAAAATATTGAATATACTGTACATAGACTGTTAAATATTTACATGAAAATAAACATGTTTAACAAATTACGTATAATATTTATAAGAACTCTAGTGAAATTGAAACCATGATACTAAAGGTCAGTCCATCTCTAGTAAGATAATGATCAGAGCAAATAGGCTAAAGACTTGTGACTTAGCGACTTTACGTAACTATGGAAGTATTAGCTCTGGTCTTTACCCTCTTTGACATCTAGGTTTTATTGTATATAGCTCAGAGTAAATGAGTTGTTTCCTGAAAGTAAAGCTGATATGCAAATTATAAGAAGTTCTTTGTATCTTTCTGTATAGTTATTCAATGGTAAGATCTGGTGCATATGTCTATATATTCCAAATATACGTAATTAATTAAGTTTTTATGTTTTGATATTTCTATTTCTTTTACTAATGGATTTATGCAAATCCATGCATTACAGAAGCACACATTTTCTTTTTTTTTCAGAAGCACACATTTTCTTATATGCCATGATATGCATGTGGATGTGTAGCCCTCTGTCACATCTACTGGAAGGGTTTATCACCCAGGTTGAGCTTCTCCCCTTGGGTTGTTTCCTACTTCTTCTTAGGTGACCTATCTCCAAAGGGATCTCTTGTCTTTGGGGCTGGGATTAGTCTAACTGGCTGAACTAGAACTTCACTATAAAGACATTTCTTTCTCTTTGTATGTCATTTACAGTAGTTCTGAGTAAAACAACTTTGAAAATAGGTCAACTACAAGTACGAAGCTGTGAAATATCTGGCAATTTATGTCAGCTTGGACACTGGTTGGTCTGACTACCCAATACTCTGTATTAGGATCCCTTAATATACTAAACAGAACACACAGGACTCACAATGAAAAGTTACAATTTCTTTAGCATCATTCATTTTTGTATGTCACCATACAGCTAGGTCTAATGTCTTCAGTGAGAGAATTCAACACCCTTTGTACAGCAGGAATGAGCAGACCATGTTGGTGAAAGCTTGTGGAGTCAAGCATCTAGTTACCAACCTGAAAACTAGGACTCAAAGACAGGACCATCTCTTTTAGAACTTTCCAATATGTGTTTAAGAGGATGTTGGTGGCAGCCTGCCAGGTACATAAGCCAGAGTGGAAAAAAACTCTAATCAGTCATCTGACCCAGGGAGCAGTCTGTGCTCACTGAAATAAATTTTGAAAACAAGGAAGAGTTGCCCTTGTAGTATCTTGTTTGGACATATCTTCAAAGTCTTTTCAATGACATGCCTCAGAAAAAAATTCAGCAATGCCCCACTGGATTTCTTCCCAAAAAGCTAACAGCAATAAGCAGTTAGTATTTAAGATGACTGGTAGGCTCTTGAAAATGCTTCATGGAATTTTAATGATAAAATTTGGGTTGGAGGAATGTATGTTAAAGTACTTGCATTTTTTCTCATTCTGACTTATTTCACTTAGCAGTCCACATAATTTCACTCATATGTGGAATTTTTTTTTAAAAAAATGAATAAACACACAAACAAAAAGCAGAATCAGACTTACAAACATAGTGAACAAATTGATGGTTGCCGGAGGGGAAGAGATGGGGAAATGGGCAAAGTGGGTGAAGGGGAGTGAGAGATACAGGCTTCTAGTTATGGAAGGAATCAATCACAGGAATAAAAGGCATAGTATAGGGAACACAGTCAATAATGTTGCAATCGTGTTATATGGTGACAGATGGTAGCTACACTTACAGTGAGCACAGCATAACAAATAGAGAAGTTGAATTGAATGTTGTATGCCTGAACTAATTCAATGTTGTGTGTCAACTATACTCAAATTAGAATTTAAAAAAAAAATAAAGTACTTGCATTTCTTTCTTTGTGGCAATAATTTAATAATTAAATGATTTGTGTAAAATCCACCAGGCAAAAGAGTTAACACTAGGTATATTAGCAGAATGAGTTGCATTTTAGCACTATGAAGCAGTATCAACCCCCAAAATGGAAGCATTTCTATACAATAAGCATAAATTTCTGCATTGGTAGATAGGCCTCTGACTTTTAGGGGGTAGTCCATTGGTCAAGTTATAAGTGGTCAGTAACTATATATTTCTTGAAGTCATGTAAAATATGTAATATCAAAAAAATCCCAATTATCTAATATTATGCTAAGACCTTTTAGATTTTCAGTAAGATCTTATGATTGACAAACTAGAATAAGTCATAACTTTCATAATCTTTGTATCAATAATTTTTAGTTGAATAGATTTGTTTGGTTGTCAATGTCAAATCTGAACATAACAGAATGAAATAAAAAAGTAGGTTTCTTTTTGTCTCTGGAACTATACAGAAAGAACTGATTTACCAATTCCTAGTCCAAGAAGCAATAAATTAACAATTACCACTGGAATAGTTTATAAATGTGTATATAAATATACATATATAACACAAATATATATACATACATATATAAATATATATGTGTATATATATATATTTATTTATATATATATAAATAAATACATATATTTATTTATATATGTATGTATATATATTTGTGTTATATATGTATATTTATATACACATTTATTATAAACTACATATAATTATAAAAATTATATATATAATATATATTACATAAAACTAATATTACTCAGCCATCAAAAAGAATGAAATCTTGCCATTTGCAATTATGTGGATGGAACTAGAGGGTATTATGCTAAGCAAAATAAGTCAGTCAGAAAAAGACAAATACTGTATGATTTCACTCATATGTGGAATTTAGGAAATAAAACAGATGAACATAGGGAAAGTGAAGGAAAGATAAAATAAAGTGAAAGCAGGGAGGAAGGCAAACCATAAGACACTGAACTCTAGGAAACAAACTGAGGGTTGCTGGAGGGGAGGTGGGTGGGGGGAAGGGGTAATTGGGTGATGGGCATTAAGGAGGGCACTTGATGTAATGAACACTGGGTGTTATATGCAATTGATGAATCACTAAATTCTACCCTGGTAACTAATAATACAGTGTATGTTAACTAAATTGAATTTAAATAAAGAAGTTAAAAATATATTTTAACTAAAGGGCACATAAATGAAGACATAATCCATATCTTCAATGCATTAGAGACTTTATGGGAGTCAGGTCTGGAGTTAGTGGTATGACAGAAGAAAACCTGTAAGAACTTAGTTATACAAGTTACAAAAATAAGATGAGATAACAGTTTGCAAGGGCTTTGAAAAGTTAAATGCATGCACATTAAATCTACTGTTATGTACTAGGATGAACTGCTTTAAAATGAAGCTAAATCATGAAGGAAAATTTTAGATTTTTCTCTATACTATATCCCACATTTCTGATGAGTTGTGCATTGTTCATCTTTCTCAGCATATTGGTCTATGTAGCTTTGTTCAAATTATCTTTTTCCCTGTCCAGATTGGCTAGCGTCACTGAGCAGAAAAGAAGTTGTCATTTTGTAACTATGAAGAGTCCAGCAGAAAGTTTCAGTACCCTCAATAGGAAAAGCAAATCTACTTGCCTTCAAGATGGTCAATCAATAGTGTCTCATATACAAGGAGATATGAAATGAGTTTAGTCTGCTCATTGTTATGCTAAAATGACAATAAACAACTCCATTTACTCTTCAACAATCTAAGTAGAATCAAAGTCCTTGCTTACATAAATCAAATTAATGAGGAAGTTCTCTGAACTCAGTGGTGACATTCATTTACTGGTTTCTATAGCATGCATTTATGAGTACTTACCATGCAACAGGTACTGTACCAGGAGTACAGGAGACAGACATGGAGCAAGATGGACAGAAGGTCTGCCTTTATCAAACTTATTTTCTATTGTGGGAGACCTAAATAGGGTAAATATATAAAAAAACATAGTGATAAGTGCTATGGAAAAAAAATTAAAGCAATAGAGAGAAATGATTATATTTTTTGATAGAAGGGTATTATACTTTTAGACAGAAGGCCATAGAAGAAGGCCACTCACTGAGAAGGTGACATTTGATTAAAGACCTGAAGGGGAAAAATTAAATATACGTGTATATAACTTAAAATAATATTATATATTAATACATATAATGAAGTATCTACATGACATCAATTCAGACAGTACATGTTAGAAGTATAACCAATTAATTTATTCTCCTGTTCAGTATTGTTAATTCAAGCATTACTTCTCTGAATTGACAGTCTATATATATAGTAGAGTCTTTTAGCAGGTAGCTTCTGTGTAGCTTTTTGATCAAAAACGTTTGAAAATCAATAGTTACAGCAGGCATTGTGAGTTTTTAACCCAGTGCTTACTCAAACCCCATCCCTTTTTTGCTCACTTCTACATTTAGAGGCTGGAAAATCTAAATGCTCCTTTTGACGTGATTCCTTGGAGCCAGAATAGCTGCATGACACTGGCAGTTTAGATGGAAATACTTTGGATTTCTTGAAATACTATACTCTATGGCTCAGTCTCCTTTCTATTTGTTTTGTCTTTGAATACAGATGAGATACCTGGATTTAGGTAGATATTCTGGACCACAGGGTGGCAAGGATGAAGAAAGACCAAGGAATCTGAGACAACATCACTGTTATCAAGCTGTTAAACCAGTAGCAGAAGCTGCTTTACTCAGACTCTTTTTTTATTCTTTGAGAAAAATACACCCATATTCATTAAGACTCCTGTAATTCAAGTTTTCATTTACTTGTGACTAAAAGCTTATCTAACTTTTACAGACAGAAACACTAAGCCCATGCATCTTCAGTGTTATGCTCTCATGCCTACCATCATGTTAAAAAAAAGGTATTTCTGGCCCTAAGACTGACATATTTTCCATGGTTCTTGAACTCATGGTACCTCACAAATGATAAACATGTCACTTTCATTACCCTTTTAATTTAAAAATATTCTTTGATTAGATAATACCCTTATTTCAGAGACAACTTCAACATCACAAAGGAAGAAAGAAGTTAAGTACAAACTCGGAAAACATATAATTATATTCTGATATTAAGAACCAGAAGAAACTTGACAACAGAAATATGTGATCAGCCACACAGGGCTCTAGGTTTTAAATATTATCTTGACTAATGTTCAGTGACATCAAATAAATATGTCATGATGGATTAAGAAAGCCATTTCTATATGGATCTTGATGTTTTGCTCTCTACAGATGTGTCAATCATCATTCAATTGTGCAAAGTTATTTAGTAGGTAGTGCTCCAGAAAAAAAGTATAACCACATATGGAGTATTTGCTGGCACTTATTGAGAAGAAAAAGATTATTCTTTTGGTAAAATTAAAAAGGCATTTAAGCAACTATCACATTAATATAGGTTGCTATATACTGAGGATGTTATATATAAGACCCGTAGTAACCACAAACCAAAAATCTATCCTAGATACACAAAAAATAAGGAGAAAGAAATCCAAGCATAACACTAAAGACAGACATCAGTCACAAGGGCAGAGAGCCAAAGAATAATGGAAAGAGAAGAACTATAAGAACAATGAGAAAACAATGAAAAAAATGAAAAAAAGTACACAACTATTAATAATCACTTTAAATGTAAATGGTCTAAATGTTGCAATCAAAACACATACAGTGACTGAATGGGTTAAAAAAAAAAAGAATGTATATGCTGCCTACAAGAGACTCACTTCAGACCAAAAGACACATACAGACTGACAGAGAAGGGATAGAAAAAGATATTCTATGCAAATGGAAACAAAAAGAAGGTTGGGGTAGCAACACTTATAGCAAACAAAACAGACTTTAAAACAAAGACAAGAGACAAAGAAAATATTGCATAATGATAAAGATATCAACCCAACAACTGGATGGCAATTGTAAATATCTATACACCCAACATAGGAGTACCTAAATACATAAAGCAAATATTAACAGACATAACAGAAGAACTCGACAGTAATACAATAATAGTAGGGAACTTTTATACTCCACCTATATCAATGGGTAGATCAGCCAGACAGAAAATCAATAAGGAAACAGTGGTCTTAACACATTAGAGCAGATAGACTTAACAGATATAGGCAGAACATTCCACCCCAGAGCACCAGAATATACATTCTTTTCAAATATTAATGGAACATTCTCTAGGATAAATCATGTGTTAGGCCAAAATACCAACTCAATAAATTTAAGAAGATTGGAATCATGTCAAGTATCTTTCTGACCAAAATGATACAAAACTAGAAATCAATCACAAGAAAAAACCCACAAACATGGAGGCTAAACAACATGCCACTAAACGTAATGGATCAACAAAGAAATAAAAGAGAAAATAAAGGGCGCCTGAGTGGCTCAGTCAGTAAAGCGTCATGATCCCAAGACCCTGGGATCGAGCCCCAAATGGGGCTCCTTGCCACTGAGCAGGGAGCCTGCTTCTCCCTCTTCCTCTGTCCTTCCCCTCCACATGTGCTCATGCTCTTTGTCTCTCTCTCAAATAAATATTTTTTTAAAAAAAGAGGAAATAAAAATATTCATGGAGACAAATGAAAATGAAAACACAATATTCTAATATCTTTGAGACACAAAAAAAGCAGTTCCAGGAGAAAAGTTTATAGTGATATAGGCCTACCTCCCGAAACAAATAAAATTTCAAATAAACAATCTAACCTTACACCTAAAGGAACTAGAAAAAAATAGAAAAAAAGGAAAAAGTTAAGAGAGGGAAGGAAGTAATAAAGATCAAAGCAGAAATAAAAGAAATAGAAGCTAATAAATAAAAAAAGTAGAAAAGATCAATATAATCAAGAGCTGTTTTTTTTTTAAAGATAAACAAAATTGAAAACCTTTAGCCAGACTCATCAAGAAAAAAACAGAGGACCCAAATAAATAAAATTAGAAATGAAAAAGAAGAGGTAGCAATGGGCACCACAGAAATATAAAGGATTATAAGAGTCTACCATACAAAACTATATGCCAACAAATTGGACAACTAACAAAAAAATAGATAAATTCCTAGAAACATAATTTCCAACACTGAATCAGAAAAAAGTTAAAAAAAATCTAAACAGACCGATTGCTAGTGACAAAATTGAATTGGCAATTTAAAAGCTCTCAACAAACAAAAGTCCAGGAACAAATGGGTTCACAGGTGAATTTTACCAAACATATAAGGAGTTATTCCCTATTCTTCTCAAACTATTCCAAAAATAGAAGAGGAAGGAATGCTTCCAAATTCATTTTACAAGGCCAGTATATCCTGATACCAATACCAGACAAAGACACTACAGAAAAATAAAACTATGGGCCAATATCTCTGATGAACATAGATGGAAAAATCCTCAACAGAATATTAGCAAACAGTATTCAATAATACATTGAAAGAATCATTCACCCAAATCAAGTGGCGTTTATTCCAGGGATGCAAGTATGGTTCGATATACACAAATCAATCCACGTGATACATCACCCCGACAAAATGAAGAACAAAAACTATATGATCATCTCAATAGAGGCAAAAAAGCATTTAAAAATATTCCACATCCAATCATGATAAAAACTCTCAATAAAGTGGGTTTAGAGGGAACATACCTAAACATAATAAAGGCCATATATGAAAAACCCATAGATAACATAATACTCAATGGTAAAAAGCTGAAATCTCCTGCTCTAAAATCAGGAACAAAACAAAGATGTCTACACTCACTATTTTTATTCAACATGTTACTGGAATTCCCAGCTGTAGCAATGAGACAAGAAAGAAATAAAAGGCATCCAAATTGGTAAGTATTTGCTGATGACATGATACTATATATAGAAAACCCTAAAAACTCCACCAAAGAAGTATTAGAAATAATAAATGAATTCAGTAAAGCAGCAAAATACAAAATTAATATACAAAAATCTGTTGCATTTCTATGCACTAGTAAAAAACTAGCAGAAAGAGAAACTAAGAAAATAATCCAATTTAAAATTGCATCAAAAAGAATAAAATACCTAGGAATAAATTTAACCAAGGAGGTAAAAGACCCATACTATGAAAACTATAAGAAATTGATGGAAGAAATTGAAGATGACAAAAACAAATGGAAAGATGTATCCTGCTCATGGACTGGAAGAAGTAATATTGTTAAATTGTCTGTAATACCCAAAGCAATCTATATAGATTCAATTCAATCTCTATCAAAAGACCAAAAGTATTTTTCATAGAAAATAATTTCAAAATTTCTATGGAACCACAAAGGCCCCAAAGAGCCAAAACAATTTTGAGAAAGAAGAACAAAGATGGAGGTATCACAATCCCAGATTTTAAGATATACTACAAAGCTATAGTAATCAAAACAGGGCAGGGGATGGGCTACATGGATGATGGGTATTAAGGAAGGCACTTGTGTTGAGCAATGGCTGTTATATGTAAGTGATTCTACTCCAGAAACCAATATTACACTATATGTTAACTAACTAGGATTTAACTAAAAATTTGAAAAAGGAAAAGAAAAAAACATCATGGTCTGACACAAAAATAGAAAAATAGATCAACAAAACAGGATAGAGATCCCAGAAATAAACCCACACTTAATGGCCAATTAATGTACTACAAAGAATATACAATGGGGAAAAGATATCTCTTCAATAAATGGTGCTGGGAAAATAGGACATCTACAAGCAAAAGAATGAAACTGGACCACTTTCTTATAACACACACACACACACACACACACATCAAAATGGATTAAAGACTTACGTGTGAGACCTGAAACCAAAGAACTCCTAAAAGAAAACACAGGCAGTAAACTCTTAGACATTGGCCTTAGCAACATTTTTAAGGATATGGCTCCTCAGGCAAGGCAAACAAAGGCAAAAATAAACTATTAGAACTAAACCAAAATAAAATGTTTTGGCACAGTGAAGGTAACCATGAACAAAACAAGACAATAACTTAGTGAATGAAAGAAGATATTTGTAAATGGTGTATCTGATAAGCAGTTAATATGCAAAATATATAAAGAACTCATATAACCCAACACCAAATAAAACCAAATAATCCAATTAAAAATAGGCAGAGAACCTGAATAGACATTATTTTTTCAATGAAGATATACAGATATCTAACAGAAACATGAAAAGGCATTCAACATCACTAATCATCAGGGAAGTGCAAGTCAAAACCACAATGAGATACCACCCCATACCAGTCAGAATGATAGTTTCAAAAAGACAAGAAATGTCTTGGCAAGGATGTGGAGCAGAGGAAATCTTCGTGCACTGTTGGTGGGCATGTAAATTGGTACAACCACTGTGGAAAAAAGTGTGGAGGCTTTTGAAAAAATTAAAAATAGAAATACCATACAATCCAGTAGTTCCACTACTGGGTACTTACCCAAAGAAAACAAAAACACAAATTTGAAAAAAATATATGTACTTCTATGTTCATTGTGACATTATTTACAATAGTCAAGATATGGAAGTAACCCGAGTGTCCATCAATTGATAAATGAGTAAAGAAGAAGTGGTAATCAAAAAATTCCCAACAAACAAAAGTCCAGGACCAGACGGCTTCGTAGATGAATTCAAATACGAATTCAAATGTTTAAAGAAGAGTTCATACCTATTCTACTCAAACTATTCAAAAAAATAGAAGAGGAAGGAAAAATTCCAAGTTCATTCTATGAGGCTAGCATTACCCTAATAAAACAAAATACTAGCAAACTGAATCCAACAAAACATTAAAAAAATCACTCACCATGATCAAGTGGGATTTATTCCCGGGATGCAAGTAGGATTTAATATTCACAAATCAATCATCATGAGGCATCACATCAATAAGAGAAAGGATAAAAACCATATGATAATTTCAATAGATGCAGAAAAAGCATTTGACAAAGTACAATATCCATTCATGATAAAAACTTTCAACAAAGTGGGTTTAGAGGAAACATATCTCAACATAATAAAAGCTGTATATGAAAAACCCACAGCAAACATCATACTCAATGGGGAAAAAGTGAGAGCTTTTCCCTAAGGTCAAGAACAAGTAAAGGATGCCCATTCTCAAAACTTTTATTCAACATTGCTACAGCAATCAGACAACAAAAAGAAATAAAAGACATCCAAATTGGCAAGGAAGAAGTAATACTTTCCCTCTTTGCAGATGACATGATACTATATATAGAAATCCCTAAAGACTCCACCAAAAAACTACTAGAACTGATCAATGAATTCAGTAAATTTGCAGTATATAAATCAATGTACAGAAATCTATTACATTTCTATATACTAATAATGAAGTAGCAGAAAGAGAGATTAAGAAAACAATCCCATTTACTATTGCACCAAAAATAATAAATACCTAGGAATAAAGTTAACCAAAGAGGTGAAAGACCTGTACTCTGAAAACTATAAAACATTAATGAAAGAAACTAAAGATGACACAATAAAATGGAAAGACATTTCATGCTCATGGATCGGAAAAACAATTATTGTTAAAATGTCTATACTACCCAAAACAATCTTCAGATTTAGTGCAATCCCTATCAAAATACCACCAGCATTTTTCACAGAACTAGAACAAACAATCCTAAAATGTGTATGGAACTGCAAAAGACCCCAAATAACCAAAGCAATCCCAAAAAAGAAAAACAAAACTGAAGGTATCACAATTCTAGGCTTCAAGTTATATTACAAAGCTGTGGTAATCAAAATGGTATGGTACGGCACAAAAATAGACACATAGAGCAAAGAAACAAAATAGAAAGCCCAGAAATGAAGCCACAATTGTATGGTCAATGAATATTCAACAAAGCAGGAAAGAATATCCAATAGAAAAAAGACAGTCTCTTCAACAAATGGTGTTGGAAACAAAACTGGACAGCAACATGCAAAAGAATGAAACTGCATCACATTCTTACACCATGCATAAAAATAAATTCAAAATGGATTAAGAACCTAAATGTCAGACCTGAAACCACAAAAATCCTAGAAAAGAACACAGGCAGTAATTTCTGTGACATTGGCCATAGCAACATTTTTCAAGATATGTCTCCTGAGGCGAGGAAAATAAAAGCAAAAAGAAACTATTGGCACTATATCAAAATAAAAAGCTTCTGCACAGTGAATGAAACAATTAACAAAACCAAAAGGGAGCCTACAGAATGGGAAAAGATATTTCCAAGTGACATATCCAATAAAGGATTAGTATCCAAAATATATAAAAAACTTATACAACTCAACATCCAAAAACCAAATAATCCAGTTAAAAAAATGGGTAGAAGACATGAACAGACATTTCTCCAAAGAAGATATACAGATGGCCAACAGACACCTGAAAAGATGCTCAACATCACTCATCATCAGGGAAATGCAAATCAAAACTACAATGAGATATCACCTCCGACCTGTCAGAAATTGCTAAAATCAAAACACAAGAAGCAACAAGTATTGGTGAGGAAGTGGAGAAAAAGGAACCCCATGTACTGTTGGTGGGAATGCAAACTGGTGCAGCTACTGTGGAAAAGAGTATGGAGGCTCCTTAAAAAGTTAAAAATAGAACTACCTTAGGATCTAGTAATTGCACTACTGGGTATGTACCCCAAAAATAGCAAAACGTCAATTCAGAGGGATATGTGCACCCCTATGTTTATTTCAACATTATTTACAATAGATAAATTATGGAAATAGCCCCAATGTCCATTGGTAGATGAATGGATAAGAAGATGTGATACACACACACACACAAAACACACACACACACACACACACACACACTGGACTATTATTCAGCCATAAAAAAGAACACGATTTTGCCATTTGCAACAACATGGATGGATTTAGAGAGTATAATGCTAAGTGAAATAACTCAGAGAAAAACAAATACCATATGATTTCTCTCCTAATTAGAAGTTAAGAAACAAAACAAGCAAAGGAAAGAAGAGAGAGAGACAAACCAAGAAACAGACTCTTCAGTATACAGAACACACTGATGGTTACCAGAGTGGAGGTGAGTGGGGGGATGGGTGAAATAGGTGATGGGGATTAAAGAGCACACTTACCATCATGTGCCCTGAGTAATGTATAGAATTGTTGAATCACCATATTATACACCTGGAAGCTAATATAATGCTGTCTGTTAACTATAACTGGAATTAAAATTAAAAACTTAAAAAAAGAAGTGGTATGTGTATATATATTAAATTAAATTTTATACATATATATGTATATATACACAATGTAATATTATTGAGCCATAAAAAGGAATGAGATCTTGCCATCTGTAACATCATCAGTGCACCTAGTGGCTATTATTCTAAGTGCAATAAGTCAGACAGAGAAAGACAAATACCAGATGATTTAACTTTTACGTGGAATTTAAAAAAATAAATGAACAAACAAACTAAAAACAGAAATATACTCATAAAAACAAAGAACAAGCTGGTGATTGCCAGAAGGGAGCAGGGCTGGGGAATGGGAAAAAAAAATTTACAATATGCAAGGGAGTATAACATGTCTATACACTGTATGAAGTGAGAAAATTATACCACACATTGCTACATACCTTATTACATATTTACTTACGCAGTTCAGAAAAACTCCCTTCTCCAACCTTACCTGTCTCCATCTTCCTCCTACCCTCAGTTTTAGAGTCAGAATTATGTAAAGGGTGAGTAAAGGGAATCAAATGCATTTGCTTGACTTACAAGGACAGAAATTGGATTTTAAATATTCTTTGTTGAATTATATAAAGTGAATGAATTATGTATCTATTGTTTTCTATAACTTCCAATTATTTGTTTTATCCAACAAGTGATATTGCTTCTCTTAAGTTTTCTAAAATTGGCTTGCCTTGAGTGTCATACTATTATCTATTGTGGAACATATTTGAAATAAGGCTTTGAGGGTAAATAGTGTACTTGTTTTTTTATGACTATTTTACAGTCACTTCTAAATTGAAATGTACTTGCAAACAGAAACTTTAAAGAATCGATGCATCCGTGAAAATATTAAGGGAGTTCTGGACTTTCTCACTTTTGGAATTAGAAAGTCATTTAAAGTGTGTGTGTGTGTGTGAGAGAGAGAGAGAGAGAGAGAGAGGGAGAGAGTATGCGTGTTTTACAAATTGTGTGAAATTGAAGTTAACTAGAAACGGTGACGATTAAGATTTCTCAATTAAATCTAAATTCTCTCTGTTATTTTTCAGCCTTTCTAAGACAGAGAAACTTAAATGCCTTTATTTCTGAGGTTCTAAGCAAGTTTCCATGGTAGGAGAAAAGTCTATATAGCTATATAGCTGTGTTTTTTAAAAATTTTCTTGGTCACATGTGTTCATTAACAGCAAAAAATTCTGCCTGGGTGGCTCAGTCGGGTGACCGTTGGACTCTTGGTTTTGGCTCAGGTCATGATCTCAGGGTCCTGGGATCCAGCCCCGCAAGGACTGGCTCCATGCTCAGCAGGGAGTCTGCTTGGAGATTCTCTCCCTCTGTCCCTCCTCTCTCTCTCTCTTTGTCTCTCTCTCTCAAATAAATAAATAAATCTTTAACAGCAAAAATTGAATGAAAGAGTTCTATACAGAAGAATAACCTAGGACTAACTGACTTAAACCCTGCCCCTTCTGTCATTGATTAACATTTCAGGACAATCTATACATACCAGATACCACTCACTCAAAATGAGTCAAGATAACTTTCTGAGAGTTATGAAGTCCAAATGTTCTGTGATGTTTTTTGGTACTTACTTAATAGCTACCTTTAAGCAATTTACTTGCAGTAGGCTTATCTGACTGGGTGAAGTCTGAAGTCTACTAGAATAGTAAATGTATATATCCTCAATATTTATTTCCGGAGCTATCTAATGAAATGTCATTCTTTCTTTAAACATATATCAAATTATTCGCATCTAAAATTGTGATGCATGTTTCTAATAACCATATCACTATTATTTGAGCATCAATTAAAATCACTTTTGTTATAAAGATTCCTATTTTAAATATGCATATATAAGAAGTCCTTTTTACATGTCTGTTCTGCTGTTGGAGCTGCTTGCCATTTGTGCTACTTAGTATCACTTGATAAGATTGATTCAAAAGCAGAGGGTACCTCTTCCTCATGCAAATGTGAAGATTCTTTCTTAATGGCTAATATTTAGCAGAGGCCTGAGTTAGAGAACTGAGTATTGGTTCTAGGTCTTCCACTCACCAATTCTATGACTTTGAGTGGATGAATCAGTTTCTTTTCCTTAAAAATGAACCAAGGTAAAAATACAAATTAAAGTACTATTGAAGTGTCACTCTCAATTATGATGAACAGGGTTTGTCATTATTGTTCCTTTAAGTGCTACACAGATACAATGCAATATTATATTTTAAGTACTGTAAAATGTAATATATCATCAAAACTATTTATTTGTGGGGTGGGAGGATTGAATGCATATAAGGTTATTCTATGCAAAGGTATTTCCCAAAACTTGTATTCAAAGATCGGAAACACTGACCATATATAGAAATGAACAGTTCATTTAGTCCACGTTACTCCTAGCCAGTAAATTCTCCGAGGGCTGCTACAATTTTTACCATAATCACTATTTTACTCTAGTATCTGGTATGATGCCTAACATATAGTAGTTATTAAATATACACACACACATTATATATACAATAATTGACTTGTCAGATGAATACACCTGTGAGTGAAAGAGGAAAAACTTTCCTTTCTCAATGTAGATATAGAGGTGGAGGATAAGGTTGGGGGTGAGGGTGTAAGTGAAAAATGAGACCAGTTGGTAGAACCAAGAGGAAATTAGTAAACTTAACTTTTTAAAAACATGCTCAAAAAGAGAAATATCTATATTGGTAATAGAGATTTCTTTATAATGAGACATGCTTAACAAAGGCTGATGGCCACCTGCCATGGCTATATTAGAAGGACTCACTGAGCTGGTTGGGATGGGGTACAAGGTAACATCTATGATCCTTTCCAAGTGTCAATGTATTTCAAACCACAATTAAAAAAAAAAAACCTCTTTGGATATTAGATAATTAAGATATTTGAAAAATTAGCTGGTCAGTTTAGTTAATATAATTGATTTTGTCATTGTATATACCAATCCCAAGAGCATTTTCTATATCTGACAATTTTGCATGACTTATCATGGCATGAAGCAAAGAAATAAACTAGATTGTTAGGAAAGTGTAAGTACTACCTCTTTTTTATAAGCAGTAGTCTTGTTTGTTATTTAGTGAATTGGAGCTTCCGGATGGGCATGCTGTCACATGACTAAATATTTTGTTGAAGAATTGACAGGGACCGGGGACTTTATGAACATGACTTCTCTTGACTTTAAAATCTTTCAAAAGATGCCTTTTGCCATCATAAGTGTTCTGGAGATAAAAGAGGGAGCTGGCTGACAACAAGCTGAGAGAAGCAGTCATTAGTTCTAAATGCTAAGTAATGGAGCATAGCATTTTCCATCAAGAACCGCCAGGAGAAATGGCCCTTAAAATATCTACAGTGTCAAGTAACATAAATGAATAATTATCACGTGATAGATCCATAAAGTGGGTGCACAGAGGTTGTTTGGTATGACTGTAGTCTGCTCAAAATTCAGAGGGAATGACACTCATTCTTATTTAGGATTAGACTTTTACATACATGTCAGGGTTAACTCATAATAGTCAAACTACAATGAAATGTAGTCCTCATGAAATGATTCAGTTAAATGCGGTATTAAAAACTACAGTCATTAAAAAAAAAAAAAAACCCACAGTCATTAAGTAAGATAGGTGAGAGGAACTTTAGAGATCAAAACCCTTTTTATCTCATATTTCAGGTAACAAACCTGAAGCTGTGATCGATTAAGTGGCTGGGGTAAGTTCATGTAGTAGGTTTTTAACAGGTCTATTTGTCTTTAGTCTCAACCCAATACACCTTTAACTATTACATAGCAATTTACTAAAAGGTTAATATGGTTAATTAAACAGCCTGAATTAACTAAATGACATATTTCGGTATAACAGGGGAAACTGGCCTTGCTCATTTGATCAATGACTATTTTAAGCTTAAACTTTTGTTGAAAAAAAGCTTTGTACTTCTCAACAACCCTAGAAATTTTTTGTGTATACAGTAGCAGGCATTTGTATCCTACAGATTATCCAGAAGATAAATCTGTTGACCTATGAATATACAGGTGTTAGCGGTTGTGATGTCATGTGTGGGACATACTTGGACATCACAATATGACGTTTCTTCCAAATTGCTGGACTTGTGGTTATATGTGGAGCTTTTGATCTTTTTTCTCAGGGTTAGAGTGAATAATAACACAGCAGACTTTGTAAACTAACATGATTCTTTCTCCTCCTGACCCCATCATTGACAAAACTGAAGGAAGCCACAGAATTCATTTTTCTATTTGTTGAAACTCACTAATTTTTTTAGAGAAAAAAAAAAAAGCTCGAAGCAAAACAAGATGAAACACACCTGACCCTTGAGAAAACAAGTATACAACCTGATAACAATGAAGTGTGACTAGAAAATAATGAGTCAACTGAACTTAAAAGAAATGAACTAGGTCTGTACGTGTCAACAAGGATATAGTTTAAAAATATAGTGTTAAGGGTGACAACCCTCTCAGGTCTCCCCCCTCCTCAGGAGCTTTGTACTATCACTGCTATCACTCAACAAACCCTGCTTAGCTGCCTACCATTCTGTCTGGTCTACTTCATTCTTCACAGTGGTGTGACCAAGAACCATGGCACCAACAGAGAAATAAAATCCTGTAACATTTATGGGCGCTCGTCCTGGATCTCCACCATTGTTAAGGACAACTAACTGTGAGTAGTGGGCAGCAAGTCTCTCTCTCTCTCTCTCCCCATTTTGTTTGTTGAAACTATGGGTGCACATCAGCCATGTAAGAGCAATTAGTACAGCTCTCATTCTCAAGTCTCATGTGACAGGCTCTCTGGGCTCCTTTCTGACTGATCCCCCAGCAGAAGTTGGGAATGTCGGCTTGGTAAGGACTCAAAACTCCTTTTGGGCCAGATCACCGGATGTGAGGGACCTAGGGAAAACTGAGCAGCAATTGAAGGGCCTGACCACGGCTACCCTTGGGGCACCCAAAGGCTCCTGGAGGGACCTGGTTCCTTACTTGCCTATCCGGGCATCCAGAGAGAAATCCCTCCACTACTCTTTTCTCAGCCGATTCTTCCTGTAGGAGAATGAGTGAGAAAGCCCTGGACAGTCCCCCAGACATTCTCTTGCGAGTGGTTCAGGTGGCCTTCATGCGATCTCACTCACAGTTCCCTGTTACTGCGAGGAACAGTCTCCTGTTTCTGACTCCTCCTATCCTGGCATTACTAGGACACTTGAACTGGCTACACCACCTATGTGAAGGAATGGCCAAGCAGGGCAAAAGAACTAAGATCTAAGGGACCTCCCAGGGAGGGGTGGATTTCCTCATCCTGGGTGCCCCATCTTGTCCCTCCGTGTGGCTACACCAGACAGAACAATTCTACTAAAAGATGATTAGGTGGCTATGCCAGACAGAACAACTCTACTAAAAAAAGTCTAGTATATCCATTGACTTCTAAGGGAGTCTTAAGGGTGGGGGAAACCAGGGTTGCTCTCCAGAGGTAGGGCCGGGCCTGGGTAAGTGCGACTACTCCCAGCACCTCAAAGAGAAGACAGGGGCTTTGGCTGTCAGTTGTGTGAGTAGCTAGGGCCACACATCAGGAAAAGATGAGGAGGAACTGAGGTGGGAGACTCCTTTTCCTCTCTTCTTGTAGATAGGTAATTCCCTGACCAAGACACTTACTCCTTTAGAGTCCCTTCCTGGCATTATAGGCTATAGGAAGAGTATCAGACCTATAAATCACTCAATATCATTTACTCTGATGCCTTCCTGGTTTTAACTGAACTAAGGCAACTCATTTTCTTTTGTTCTGGGTCATGGCCACAATACAAGTTGAAGGATGAGACATGGCCACCTGATGGACTTTGCCTTCCTGGTTTTAGCTGGGAAAAGGCGACTCATTTTCTTTTGTTCTGATCTCAGCAATGTAGGATTGATCCCAGTCTCCTGACTGCTCTCTTCCCTCCTGCTCCCCCCACCGGCCCCCGCAGTGCGGGAGACAGCAAAGGAACACCACATCCACATCGGAAGTTGATAGGCAAGTGGAGTCTGCAGGGGAATCTCCACCCCTGGTTCCATCCTTCCTAGGGTAAGGTTCCCATACACCTTACGGATCCCACAACTTTCTTTTGTTGGAAAGGTTTTTTGGACATAACAGGACACTGTCGCTCATGGATACCAGGATATGGAGAAATAGCATGCACCCTCTATCGTTTGATCAAGGACACCCATACCTGTCCTGCCCTATCCTGGAACCTCTACCTGTGCTTGAGGGCTTTACCCTCTGCAAGAACAGGTAGTGCTGGAAGGGGGACCAAGGGGAGGTGCTGTTATAAGACCTGAGATGAAGGGGGCCTCAAAGTTTTCCAAACTTGGATGTAATGCTCTTGTTAAATCAAACCCTCTCTGAAGCAGTAAAACATGGGATTCTGGCCACTGCTAAAAGATATGGGAATCAAGGGACAGATGAGCCCATGGGTGGCTTCAATTTCTAACTGGAGCCCAGGCTGTACCTCCTCAAGACCGCAACTGGGATCCTCTCAAGACCCCAATTGGGACCCTAACAATCCCCTTGGAAACTGGTATTGCCATCACTTCTAAGCCTTCACCATAGAGAGAATGAGCAGTATGAGGGCTTCTCCCTCATTCATTTAAAGGGTTTATGGCTATAATTGGAACCAACTGTGGTTGGTCTACCTTGGGACGGAGACTTTTAGGGATATTCCCAAGCATCTGCCGAAACTTCCCCTTTGTTTGGGGGAAATTCCCTGTCTCCTCTGGCCTGACATGGACCGCATATTTCCACTTTGGTGGAAAAAACATGGTGTCTGTTCATCTGTCAGAGCTGACGAGGTTTAGAGCCAGGAATGATTTTGTCTAGGTTTGCTGAAGGTCATATAAGCTTGCATTAAAATGGCAGTTAATCTTGTCTATCTCAAAGTTTTCATGGGTAATTGTTAAGAAAGTTTTGCTTGGATGATAAATGGGGTTACGTGTAGGTCTTTTCCAAATAGGCTTAATGCCTGAGAACCCTTAGGTAGAGATATTAACTCTCATGTTAATATCTAGGATATCATCAAAGGATATCTAGGTCTGTTGGTAAATTAACTGTCAACCCAAACTCAGGAAGAAAACCCAACAGTTTTCTTAGATTGAGAGAGGCTCTCATTATATACACAGCTATCTCCCTCTGTTCTCCTGAGGCTGAGATCATTCTTAAAGACCCAATCTGCCCCAGATATTTGGAAAAAATTGCAAAAGTTGACTGTTGGCCCTGAGGGGACCCTAGAAGAGCTCTTACGAGCTGCCAGCGGGTCTTTTACAATTGGGACCAAGAGGAGAGTGAGGAATAGAAGCTAAAGAGGAAGGCTGAGGCTTTGGTTATGGCCTTGCATGCCGTTGCCAGCTCAGCCTTCCAAGGCTCTGGCACCAAATGCCATCTCTCTGGCCACCCAGGACACCGGAAGTGAGAATGCTTCCAGTGGCAAAAACCAAGGCCCTGTAACGCTTGTCCCACTTGTGGAGGGGGTCACTGGAAATCTGAATGCCCTTGGGGACCTCAATCTGCAAGGGCTCAGGTGGCCAGTGCCCCTGATCGAGACTGATGGGGCCTGTGGTGGCTTCTCCAAAACAGTTCACTATAGGGAACCCAGAGCCTCAGCTGATTTTGGAAATAGAAGGAAAACCAGTCAATTTCCTTCTTGATACTGGAGCCACCTTTTCTGTTCTACTCTCCGCCCTGGCCCAGCCGTCCAGCCGCAGTGTTGTCATTAAGGGCGTCCCTGGGTGACCCATGGCCAAATTTTTGCTCACCTTCTGGGATGTACTTGGGGAGATCTAATCTTCTCTCACTCTTTCGTAATGCCTGAGAGCCCCATACCTCTCTTAGGTAGAAATACTTACTCTCGTACTGATAGCCCCTGGGCAGACTAGCAATTGCCTCCCCTTGATAGAGGCTGATATTAATCCCCAGGTCTGGACAACTCAGGCTGAAATGGGTTGGCCTTTATAGCAGTGCCCGTTCCCATACACCTTACGGATCCCACAACTTTCTTTTGTTGGAAAGGTTTTTTTGGGCATAACAGGACACTGTCGCTCGTGGATACCAGGATATGGAGAAATAGCCTGCGCCCTCTATCGTTTGATCAAGGACACCCAGATGGCTGGTACCCATCTATTAAGGCTCAGAGCCTCAGCTTAAAGTCTTCCTACCATGAGGGCTAACAACTTGTATGTGACAGAAAGAAAGGGAATGTCCTTGGGCCTCCTAATCCAGGCCTGGGGAGCAGCTCAACAGCTGGTGGGATATTTAAGCAAAGAGCTGGATCCAGTGGCTTGTGGCTGGCCAGCATGTCTTAGGGCACTGGCCGCCCTCTTGACTCCCTTAAGCTATGAAACTAACTCTGGGACAGGAAGAACGTGTGACATTTGCCAGAAGAATAACCCGTTCTCCCATCCGCAAAAACCCAGAGGCATACAGTGAGTAGAAAGTTAGCCTGGGGAAGACTTCACACATGCCTAAAATGCATGGTACAGGTGTCTCCTGGTTTGGGGAGATACATTCATGCACAGGGTTGAGGCCTTCCCCTACAGAACCAAAAAAACCCTCAAAAGTGATAAAGGCACTAATAAATCCCTCAGTTTGGACTTTCCCAGTCCCTTCAGAGTGATAACAGAGTATCCAAGGTTTTGGGCACTATCACTTACACTGTGTCTGAAGACCTCAATCTTTGGAAAAGTGAAGTAGCCCAAGAAGCAAGTCAAAATTGGGTGTCCCTACTCCCTATTGCCTTACTCCAAATTAGGAACACCCCCAAGAAAAAGGGGTTGAGCCCCTTCGAGATCTTATATGGGAGACTCTTCTTTGTAAATGACCTGCTGATAGACAAGGAAGAATTTGATTTGATAAATCATTTCATTCCTCTTGTAAGGAGCTTCCCAACTCCTAGCCCCAGAATAAACAGCCTGTTCCATTTCACCCGGGGGAACTAACTGCCTGTAGAGCTGGTCTGGGAAGGCCCGCATACAGTGATTTTAGCCACTCCAACAGCAGTCAAAGTGCCTGGATCCACCATTGAGAGTCAAACCCTTGTCCCCAATGGCGCCTAAAAACAAGAAACCAAAATCCCTCTGTGAACCCAGGGAGGACCTCAAACTAGTCTTGAAGCAACAAGACACAGATAAGTCTTCTTAAATGTTACTTTCCCTATATCCCATCAAAATCATAATCCTTATTGCATTCCTTTCGCCGGTCCTCTCCTCACAGTATGTGGGGAGTTCACTAAAACATCTTCTATCTCTTTGCTGGACCCCTGTTATACTTGGTCTGCATTGTGCTTTGGGCCTTGCCTCCTAATACTGTAACCTGATTTATATCTTCCAGAATAAAGGTCATCAAACTCCAAATGGTGATTCAGATGGAGTCTCTCATGGACGTCAAACCAGACCTCTACAGGGGACCCCTTGATAGATCAGGGCGAGAGGAACCCTGACGGCAGCTCCATCCAATGCCCCTGACCAGCAGGAAGTAGCTACAATCAGTTGTCCCCTTTCTTCCCTAACAGCAGTTAGGGTTAACTCTTCAGAGAGGGGGAATGATGAAGGATAGCTGGAAGGCCGGCAGGCAGGGACAAGGGCCCTCCACCCCCCCCCGCCATAAGACAAAATCACCCTTAAAGGATTTTATACCACCCTGGAAGGAGCCTCCATCCTTTCCCATGTGATAGATAGGGGACTATAACATGATTGGAAGGCAGGCACAGGGAGGGTTAATCAGATTAAAGCAGCCCGCTAACAAGCCCATAAAAACCCCTAGACTTAGAAACTCCAGTGGTAACCCTCTGGGGTCCCCTCTCTCCTTGGGAGCTTTGTACTATCACTTTGTTATCGCTCAATAAACCTTGCTTTGCTGCCCACCAAAATACATATATATATGTATATATATTTATCATTTATATTTATAATTTATATTTATATACATATATAAAATACTAATAAAAAGAGGCAAGTAACAAAAATATTATTATTTATGTATGTCATTTGTTGTCATTTATATTGTCATTTAAAATATAAATCACAAAACAATATTACATTTTTAATGGATACTTTTACTATGAAAAGGTGCAGAATAATATTAGAAGTACATGAACCAAGTTCATAATACTCAGACAGACAAAGCGGGGTCCAGATAAAATCTAAAAAAGGTTTTGCAACCTTTTATAATATTCTAAATTAAAAAGGGAATACATCACATGTAGTCATATCTATATGTTCATTCAGATATATACTATATAGAATTATGTATAGTGATTATAGAATATGTTTCAGATGGATGGATAGACAAATAGCTATGACTAAGGTTTTAGTCTCTGCAACCAGACTTGCTGAGCTTAAATCCCTCTGCCTCTAGCTGTGTGATTTTGGACAAGTTAACTAACTGCTCTGAACTTCTATTTCCTCATTTTAAAATGCTGATGATATTAGCACTAACTTCATTGGCTTATTGTGAGTTTCAATTAATTTATATATTTAAGTGTTTAGAACAGTGACTGGAATATGGCAATTCACAAATATTGTATACAATCATCATTTTACAAAAAGAAGAAAAAGCCCTGGTGGCAAATAGAATAAGTATGAATAGTGGTTACTTCTGATTTGTGAAATACAACTGTATGGTAGCTTGAAGTATTGTTCACAAATATTCATTGCCCTTTTCTAGGAGATGATGAGACTTCTCCATTTCCTTGCCGTCTGTCTTCACCTTGTGATTTGCCTTGGTCAATGAAATGGGAGGAAAATTAACATGTATCTTCTGAGCACAATTTTGAAAAACCAGTATGTGATCCACATTTAATGTTTAAATTATAATAAATCTATGAGGCTTGTAAATGTTAAAATTACAATAAATCTATTTGTTCCTTAACAAATATAACTCTCACCCATTTTTTCCCAGCAAACTTGGTTGGGTATCAGGCACAACAGACTTGAGCTAGGTACTTCGGATGCAAAGAAATACATTCCAATCTCTGTTCCCAATGTGTAGATAATGTGGGGGAGGGAAGTAGTTATGCTTACAAATAAGTAAATTAAGACATATATTTAAAACATGACATTAAGTGCATTTTTTCTAACGGTCTCATACTTTCCTGAGGTTCAATAGGAAGGACAATGGGTGACAGGTGAACAGGAAAATCCAAATAACAGGTTATCCTGATAGGTGGTCCCCAAGCTGGCTCTGCAATCAGTAGCCCATTACGCACCTCCAAATAAGATTATTTGTAAAGAGGCGGCCAGAGATCGGGGAGAGGAGATCGGCGAGGTTTTCCTTGAAGAGAATTGTTAGAAAAGGGTGTTCCTCCCCTTTCCCCGAACCCTACCCCCCACCACCTCAAGACAAGTGAAAGCAGCACTCAAAGACCAGCTTGAAAAGCTTGACAAGACACCTGATGGGTCTGATGGGATAGTGACTCCAGCGATTCTTGCCAACAAACCATCTCTGTGAGAAGCTGGCTGAAGGGGTTTGGCTTGCAGAGCAAAGACAGAACAACATAATAGGAGCAGTATGCAATTCTAGAGTTTAGAAAGACAAAGGGAGTGGGATTTTCGGGTGGGAAAAGAGATTCTGAGAGAGAGCAGAACTCAGTCATCTGAAAAGACCCCAGCGCCAAAGGAGGGACCTGATGGCGTGAAGTGACTCTGGCAGTCCACCAGGGGGCGCACTGCTCCTGCAAGCGACCGGTGCAGTGGTGGGTGGCTGCGAGATTAGGATACCGGCAAACGACAGGCAGTAACACCTGAAGGGGATCAGAGTATGCCTCCCTAAAATATGCCATTTTGGAATAATGATTATTTTAACCTGAAGACATTTAAGAATCAACAGATGCAAAAAAAATAATAATAAAAGGTTTCTTTGAAAAATCCATCACCTGACTAAAAGCAGCAATTTCTGGGAAATAAGGCTACCATAAATTCCTCTTCAGGGCATATCTACCTCTAGAGGGGGAGTACATGGATCAAACCTACTTCAAATCCCTTCTCCAGAGGAGTTTTATGGCCCTGAGGAAATGGAAAGACCACTTAGACCTACCTGTACAGACAAACACTATCATATTTGTTTTCCCATCATCTACTAAGTTAAGTATATAAACCCCAAATTCTAACCATCCCTTGGTTTACTTATCACTGAGTTTCTCCTGGGTGTATTGGTGCTGTGTGAAAAAACGGTTTCCTTTTCTCCAGTTAATCTGTCTTTTGCCAGTTTAAGGGCAGGGCCCTATCCTCTGAATTTAGGCGGATAAAGGAAACTGGTTTTTTTTCATCCTCTACCTATCCCAGAGATTAAAGGGGCAGAATCTGGACATCTGTCACACAAGTGCCAGGCCAGAGAGACTTGGCCTTCTCTGCAAATCCTCCTTCTCTCCAGTGCCTGACTCAGAGTGCTACTAGTGAGTGGGTGGGAGGGGAAGACACAGAGACAAGGAAAGGGTAAGAGCCACCTCCATCCCTCCACAGTCGAGCCCCAGGTGAAACAGGGAGTATGTAGTTTTACATTAGTCCAGACTGGCTTTTCTTCTTCCTGTGAAGAAATTATTCACATGAAGTGAACAATGCTAAGTGTACAACTAGATGACTTTTATATATCTCTACATGTGCATAACCACCACTCTGATCTGCTGAGTAAATAGCCATTAAACTGATCTCTTTCACTCTAGATGGCTAACTCCTCTTGACTTTACACAAATGGAATCAGAGTATCCAATCTTTGTATCCAGCCTTCTTTCCCTAGATAATATGTCTGTGAGTGTCATCCAGGATGTTGTATGTATCAGTGGCACTTTTTTATTGTTGTAATGAATAAAACTGCTATGAACATGTTTGTACAAATGTTTCTCTCAGCGGCCTGCCCAGGAGAGCTGCTGAGTCATAGAAGACCACATTTAACATTAGCAGATGCTGTCAAATAATTTCCCTAAGTGATGTGAAAATTTACACTGTAATTAGCAGACTTGGAGAATTTCAGTTGCTCTACTTCTTCACTTTAAAATTTTTATATTTGATAGTCTTTTAAATTTGAGCTATTTTGTAGTGGGAACATATTGCATTTCCCCAATAAGTGATGATGTTGAACACTTTTTTATGCATAATGATCATTGCTTTGTAAATGTGTGTCTGCACGCACTTGTGTATATTCTCTGCTAATCCTTTGGCCATTTTGACCATTTTTATTGCCATTTGTCTTTTGTATTTATTTATAGTTCTTTATATACTGAGGATATAAATCCTTAGTCGGATATATAGATATAAAATCGTAATATTTTCCCCAGTGTATGGGTTGGCTTTTCATTCTCTTAGTGGTCTTTTGATGAACAGAAATTCTTAATTTTAGAGAATTCTATTTTAACAATTATGATTAGTCATTTTGTGTACTGGTTAGAAAGTCTTTGTCTATCCCAAGGTCACAAAACTAATCTATATTTTCTTCCAGAGGCTATATTATTTTATATTTCTCACTGTGGTGTTAGATCCAGAGCAAATTAATCTTTGTGTAGTATATGAAGAGGCATCCAAATAAATTTTCCCCTTGTAGATATTGAATCGATCCAGCACCTTTTATTGAAAAGATCATTCTACCACATTGAGTCATAGTAGCACCTTTGTCAAAAATCAGGTCTGTTTCTGGACTATTCTGTTTCATTGTTTTATATGTCCATCCTTGTCTAATGCCATATTGTCTGACTTATTTTAGCTTTATGGTAAAGTTTGATATTGATAATGCAAATCCTCAAATTTTGTACTTCAAAAATATTTTGGTTATTTTAGAACCTTGGTATTTTCAAGTAAATATTTAAATAGCTTTAGATAAGACTTTTAATTAATGAAAATGAGACATTTGATGTCTTAACAAGACCAGAAAAATTCTGGAATCTCTTTAACATAAACATAAAACATAACATAAAACAAATTTGAAAGTTAGTGAATAAAATAAGTACTACTTTTTACTTGTACCCCATCAAGTCCAGCTCATTCGATAACAAAATTGTAATAATATCACAAATCTCACAGGAAAATTGTATATAATTAGCTATATATTTGAAGAGAAGGAAGAAAATATTACAACTCTGAGTACTTATGAGGTATAAATAAGCCTTGAGGTATAAATAAGCCTCAACAAACAACTAAACTGTAAAAGAAATTTATTTTATGAAATAAGATATAAGGAATATGAGAGAAAAATATAGGAAATGTAATCAGTAGAACTTAACAAAGGGCAGAGAAGTCTCCATTACAGAACCATTTTACTGTTATTCAAAATGAAGACTAAGAGCTTCCAGGTCAAGATGGCAACATAGGCAGATCCTGAACTCACCTCCTCCACAGATGCACTAAGTCTATACCTATTTATAGAGCAATTCATCTTGAAGAAGAATTGAGGGCTGACTGAACAGCTTCTGCATAACAAAAGATAGAGAAGCCACATGAAGAAAGGCAAGAAAGACAGAAGAAACTCCCACTCCTAATGCTGAGAACTGCAGTTGGGAGGATAGTACTGAGGGACTCAGAGCAGATTCATCTGCCTTGGGGCACAGGAAAAAAAAGCCATGGTTTAAAAGAGCAACTAGAATATAAAGCAACTAGCCCTAGAACCCTGCCAAATGTGGGGGAGCTACTAGAACTCTCTCCAGGCCAGAGGGGGCTGCCAAATGCTGTAGTTATATTCCCCCTACACCTTCATAGTGCCGACAGGAGTAGGATCTGGGTGCCCTAGCCAGCTTATTCCCTCAGTGAGCCCCGAGCCCCTGGCTCACACCAGCCCAAGCTGTCCCACCAAGCTTGGTGGCACACACTGGGACACACTGATCAGAGCTTCCTACAGTTCCAGCCAGCTCACCAAGGTGACACAGGTGAAAAGCACTGCAACATTTCAAGCCCACACCACTTTGGCTCCAGCTGCCCTACCAGGGTGGCCCCTGTGTGGAGTGCCTGGGATCCCCTGGCACATGCCCACCTTGGCTCTGGCTCCTGATGGGGCACCTCCTGTGTGAAGCACCCCAGGACATCCCAGCTTGAATGCAGCTCTGGCTCCAGGTAACCCACAGGGTGCCCCCTACGGGAGTGTCCCAGGACCCCCCATCCCCCTGCCCAAGCCATGCTGGCTTCAATTCCAACCACCCTGCCAGGTTGCCTGCACTGAGCATCCCAGGACACCACAACCTGCACCTACTTTAGTTTCAGCTGTCTTGTCAGGGTGCCTTCCATGTGGAGCACCCTCGGACTCCCAGCTTGTACTTACTTTAGCTTCAGCTGTCTTCCCAGGGCACCCTCCATGCAGAGAGCTCAGACTACACTGGCCAGTGCTCACTTCAGCTCTAGCCATCCCACCAGGGTAACCCCAGCACACAGTGCCCCAGGACCACCAGCCCGTGCCAGCCACAGTTCCAATAAACCAGCCAAAATCACCAGGCAGACACAGTCTACACAGGGGACACCCAACACAAGACCAGTTCTTCAGTTTAGGAGAAGTACCTGTTCTGCCTAATTTATTTATTTATATATATTTTTAAAGATTTTATTTGAGAGAGAGTGCGAGTGCACAAGCAGGGGGAGGAGCCGAGAGGAGGGAGAGGGAGAGAATCCCAAGCAGACTCTGCTGAGCATGGAGTCTGATGTGGGTCTCCATCCCATGACCCCGAGATCATTACCCAAGCAGGAACCAAGAGTTGGTCGCATAACCGATTATGCCACCCAAGCACCCCTGTTCTGTCTAATTTATAGAAATAAACAGTTGTACAAAATGAAGAGACAGAGGAATATGCTCCAAACATACTGGAGATCTGGACAAAACCTCAGAAAAAAAAATTAAATTAAATGGAGATAACCAATCTACCTGATAAACAGTTCAAAGTAATGGTCATTAAAATGCTTGCTGGACTGGAGAGAAGCATGGATGAACTTAGCAAGAACTTCAAAAAGAGAGAAAATATAAAAAATAACCAGAGTTGAAGATACAATAATTCAAATGAAAAATACACTAGAGGCAATTAACAATAGATTTCAGGACGCAAAAGAACAGATCAGTGATCTGGAAGACAGGGTAATGAAATGCATTCAAGCTGAACAGGAAAAAGGAAAAAATAATATTAAAAAATGATAGGTTAAGAGATCTCTTGGACAGGAGTGCTGGCTCAGTCAGTAGAGCATGCAACTCTTGATCTGGGGTTGTGAGTTCGAGCCCCATGTTGGGTATACAGATTACTTAAAAATAAAATCTTAAAAAAAGAGAGAAAATAAAATCTTAAAAAAAAAAAAAAAAGAGAGAGAGATCTTTTGGACACCATCAAGTAAAATAATAGCTGAAAGCCTCCTTAACCTGGGAAAGGAAACAGTCATCCAGGTTCAGGAATCACAGAAAGTTCTAAACAAGATGAACCCAAGGAGGTCCACATCATGCCACATAATAATTAAAATGTCAAAGATTAAAGGTCAATTTTAAAAGGCATCCAAATTGGTAAGGAAGAAATGGCAAATAACATCAACCAAAACACTATTAGAAGTAATAAATGAATTCTGTAAAGTTGCAGGATACAAAATTAATATACAGAAATCTGTTACATTTCTAAACATTAATAATGAAGTAGCAGAAAGAGAAATTAAGAAAACAATTCCATATATAAGTGCACCAAAAAGAATAAAATACCAAGGAATATATGTAACTAAGGAAGTGAAAGACCTATACTCTGAGAACTATAAAATGTTGATAGAAGAAATTGAAAATAATGCAAATAGAAAGATATCCCATGCTCATGGATTGAAAGAAGTAATATTGTTAAAATGTCCATACTGCCCAGAGCAATCTGGGTTTAATGCAATCCCTATCAAAATTCCAGTAGTATTTTTCACAAAACTAAAACAAATAATCCTAAAATTTGTGTGGAACCACAAAAGACCCCAAAGAGCCAAAGCAATCTTGAAAAAGAAGAACAAAGCTGGAGGCATCACAATTACAGCCTTCAAGATACACTACAAAGCTGTAGTAATCAAAACAGTATGAAAACAGACACATAAATCAAGAGAACAGAATAGAGAGTCCAGAAATAAACCCACACTTATATGGTCAATTAATCTACAACAAAAGAGGCAAAAACATAAAATGGGAAAAAGATAAATTGTTCAATAAATGGTGCTGGGAAAACTAGACATCCATATGAGAAAGAATGAAACTGGACCACTTTCTTATACCGTACACAAGAAGAAACTCAAAATGGATTAAAGATCTAACTAAATGTGACTTGAAATCCTAAAACTTCTAAAAAAAAACATAGGTAGTAATCTCTTTGACATCAACCTTAGCAACATTTTTCTAAATATGTTTCCTCAGGCAAGGGGAAAAAAAGCGAAAACAAACTATTGGCACTAAAAAATAAAAAGGTTTTGCACAGTGAAGGAAACCATCAACAAAACAGGAGAGAAATCTAGTGAATGAGAGAAGATATTTGCAAATTATGTTATCTGATAAGGGGTTAATATCCAAAATATATAAAGAACTCATTCACCTCAACACCAAAACAAACAAAAAATCTCCATAAATAATCCAATTAAAAATGGAAAGAGGACTTGAATAGACATTTTTCCAAAGAAGACATACAGATGGCCAACAGACACATGAAAAGATGCTCAACATCACTCATCATCAGGGAAATGCAAATCAAAACTACAATGAGATATTTCACCTCACACCTGTCAGAATGGCAGATATCTCAAAGACATGAAATAATAACTGTTGGTATGAAAGTGGAGAAAAAGGGAACCCTCATGCACTGTTGGTGGGAATGCAAATTGGTGCAGCCTCTGTGGAAAACAGTATGGAGTTTCTTCAAAAATTTTAAAATAGAAATACTATATGCTCCTGTAATTCCACTATTGGGTATTTACCCAAAGAAAACAAAAACACTAATTCTAAAAGAGATATGCACCCCTATGTTTATTGCAGCATTATTTACAATATCCAAGATATGGAAGCAACCTAAGTATCCACTGATAGATGAATGGATAAAGAAGATATGGTATATGTATACAATAGAAAATTACTTAGCCATAAAAATAGAATGAGATCTTGCCATTCATGACATGTATAGGGTATGATGCTAAGTGAAATAAGTGAGACAGGGAAAGACAAATACCATCTGATTTCACTTATATGTGAAATCTAAATAACAAAAAGACAAGCAAACAAAAGCAAAAACAGACCCATAAATACAGAGAATAAACTGATGGCTGCCAGAGGGCATGGAGGGATAGGGATGGGAAAAATAGAGAACTGAGAGGTACAGGCATCCAGTTATGGAATCAGTAAGTCACTGGGATGAAGGGTACAACATAAATAATATAGTCAGTGGTACTGTAATAATGCTGTATGGTGACAGATGAGAGCTACACTTGTGATCAGCACAACATAAGGTAGAGAGTTATTGAATCACTATGTTGTACACCTGAAAACAATGTATCACTGTGTGTCAACTACACTTCAATTAAAAAAGAAAGAAAGAAAAAGAAAAACGGAGAGAGAGAGAGAGGAGACTCCAGAGAGCTCACTTGTCCATTTCAGTGCGGGAGGAGGACACAGCAAGAAGTCTGCAACTCAGGAGAGAGCCCTCACCCATCCATGCAGGTATTCACATCTCAGACTTGCAGCCTCCAGAACTGTGAGGAGTAAATGTCTGTTGTTTATTAAAAAAATAAATAAATAAGGCCATGGTCAGCTCCAGTGTTCCATGCTCTCTTATCATACATCTCTATTACTTTCTAATAGAAGGCATACTCTGTATTTCTAAGAAATTCTGAAAATCTTAGAGAAAAACCTATTGTGCTCATCATAATCTCACAATACAGACAGTATCTATAAAAACTTATTTTAGAAAAATAAATATAAGCAGTTTTTTATTTAATATTTATTTTGAAAATGTACTGTGTGCCAGGCACACTTTAAAACATTTGGGATATGAGGGTGAGCAAACAGGCAAAATCTCAACCCCAGTGGAATAGAATAGAGTTTCCATTTCAGTGAGGACAATAGAGAGTAACCAGGTTCAGAAAGCAACCTATGGAGTTATGGTATGCAGTTAGGTTGTGTTAGGGCTAGGAGGGAATAAGGCCTGCCGAGGACAGAGGGACACAGTGAATGTGTGGCAGGGAGTATCTGAGTTAGAGAGATGGCTCAGAAAGGGAAGAAATGGCAAGACACCCACTCCAGCATCTGGGGGAAGAGGGAAGAGCCAACTGGAGGCCCTGAGACAGCAAGAGCTAGGAGAGATCAATAAATAGCAAGAGAAGTAGCACAAAAGTGATCAAGTGAGTGAAGGAAAAGTGGTAGGGGGTGAATCCGAAAGACAAGCAGGACCCGATGTCCCCAGAACTAGTAGACAGGAGTGACGACTCTGGATTTGTTCTGCATATGAGGAAAAGCCATTGCAAAAACTCGAGCAGAAACTGATGTAATTGATAAATGTTTGTGAAAAGCTCTGTGTGGCTCCTGTTTGGACAACGGGCTGGAATTGGGGTGGTAAAGAAACAATAACGGAAGTAGGGAGACCAGCGGGAAGGTCCTGAGGTGCTTTAGGAGAGACATCGTGGATGCGGAGTGTGGCATGGTAGCTATGGAAGAGACGCAAACTGGCTTTAGGACAGATTGTGAGGGTGATGCTGACAGGCTTGGCCAAAGGATTGGATGTGGGGTGTGTGAGAAATAGGGAATCCAGCCTGCTTCCTGAATTTGGAGACTGAGCAACTGGGTGATCAGAGATGATATTTCTATTAAGATTGGAAGTGAAGGGAAGCGTCAGATTTGGGACAGGGAGCAATCAAGTCTTCTGTTTGGACATAAATTCCAGATGTCTGTCAGACATCCTGGTGGAGGGGCTAGTTCAGCAGTGAGAGATGTGAATCTAAAGTTTTAGGATCAGTCACAGCTGGAGGTGTTAATTTGGAAATAATGAGCACTGGGGTAATATTTAAAGCTATGACATTGGATAAAATAATCTAGAGAAAAGGTAGACTTGGAGAGCTCTCAGTATTCAGTCACTCAGTATTGAGAGTGGCTCAGGATACATGAAGATTTATCTGGAAGACAAACAGGAGTCCAGACAGTCATTCAGTACCAAGGAGAAGGCGTGACTGAGTCCAAGTGGGTTGTCTTTCTCTTTGCCATGGAACACACGAGACAGTAGTGCCTAACGATTAAGCTCTCAGGACATGAAATCAGACAGAACTGCATTCTAATAGGTCACTATATCCAGGCCAGTGAAGTTAGGAAAGTGTACAACCTCAGCCAGGTCTGTTTCCCCTCCAGCAAAATGAGCATCTCATCATTCCTAGCTCAGAGAGTGTTATGAGAAATGAAGGAATGCATGTAAAGCACTTAGCACAATGCTTAGTACTTAGTAAGCACTCAGTAAATGAATGTTTGGTTGCGATCCGATGATGACTCTGTTACAGTTCCTTAATTTCCCCGCGTGTGTTAGACTTTTAAGCTTGTTTCAGTAAATGAAAACAGTTTAAGGATCTTAAGAGGGAAATGAGGTAGGGAAAGAAAATTCACATCAGCTTAAATATATCTTATAGAGAGTAGGTAATAAAGCTAAATGAGGACACAAAGATTATAAATTTTAATCAGAGAGAGAAAGGTGTTGTGAGAAGAGCATAATTTCATATCAGACAGCAAGTCTTAAGCTAATTCTTTCATTAAAGCAGTGGTAAGAACCATTTTGAAAAAAAAAAAATGTTCTTGTGGCAACTTTACCTGCAAAGTTTTGAAATATTTGCACTCGGCAAATGTAGCATCATTTAGTTTTCCTTTGCCCCCCACAGTACTTATAAAATTCTGGAGGGAGGAAAAAAAATAATAATTTCCAGGAATGAGAAGAAAGGAAGCTAAAGCTTTGGGCCATACTGGACATAATTACTTTTGTAAATGCACTTTCAAAAGAGGTCCCATGCTGTGGACTGAAGAGGAAAGGAAAAGCGATCATTATGTCTGGCATTAAATACTTGTTAAGTATATTTTACAACAAAATACATTAGTGTATGCCTGCCAGATACATGACAACAGGTGAATATATTTTAAGAGAATCCTAATGTGATCGACAAATAACAACCAAATTGTCTATAGTAACTTCAGGCACAAAACTGAAAAGAGGGGAAGTTTTTCTTTTCTACTTAAAAATTATCTATCTAAAGACAGTGATGTGAAGCCGAGTGCTAATGTAAATTAGGATGGAATATGAGAAGCAATAGGTCATCATCTCCCCAGGTTTTCCTCACTTCTGCCCTTCCCCAGTAGAGGTGAGTTCAAGATTTTACCTCCTGGAGAGGGCCAGAGGGCAGGGCTGGGGGAAAATGGCAGGCAGCCCCTTCTCTGGAAGCAGGAAGTCTGAGCAGGGGCTCCCCATGCTTCCCAATTCTCAAGTCCATGCTCTGTGGACAGTAAAAGTGTCAAGTAATGGGGAAATGCCTAGAATTTCAGCTTCTGATTGGAAGTCCCAGCCCATTTCGTTCAAGATCTCTCTTTCTTTGTGGTCGAACTCAGCATTCCCTAACACTTAGGTGCTCTCCTGGGAGGATGGGTGTATAACTTCACCTTCTCCGATTTAAGGAGAGAAGAGATACAGAACATCCTGCCTTGTTCTCTGAGGGGCTTCCGTGAAACCAGCCCACCCTGGGGAAGATATTACCTGCAGGCCATGGAGCAATTTCAGAGACTATGAATGTCCTGTGGTTCCCAAACTATTGGGGGCCACCTTGTCGGCCAAAATACACCTTAATACCCATAGTAAGAATTATAAATATGATTGGCTAACTGAAAGCAAAACCATAATGAAATGTGACTAAAGACAGGTAGATATTCTCCAGGGGGTCTGTCTATATAAAGTTTATTGGGCAAACATGTCTTAGCAGGAGAATGACCTGAATAACTAGAGGCAGCACAAACTCTACATTCTTGGATAACTCATTAGGGACAATAAGAGGCAGAGTTGGTGCTAGTCTGTAAGAATATTCTCTGCAAACCAACTCAGCCTCAGATCTTATAGAATTCTCTTCTTCTCATTATAGTTTATCCTTGGTGAAAGGGACACACAAATTACGGTAAACTTAGGAATACAAGTTACATTTTAATAACCTCATTGCTTCCAGGAGAAAGGTAGAATAATATATATATATATATATATATATATATACATACATATTTTGGATGTTTCCCATATTTTGAATGTAGGCTCACCCCTGATGCACTTTAGTCTAGAACTTTTATTATTAAGCTTTGAATAGCTCTAGCATATTCTCCGAATATAATTCACTCAAGGTCATAATTGATCAACATTACCAACATTACCAAAAAAGCTATGAATAATAAAACAATATATAACAGGATATGTATTATGATTTAATATAATCATAACTTTTAAGAGACATGAAAAAAATGAGGCTAAAACATATTTTTACATTTACATATATAGAGTGTAAATTTGCATAGAAGAGGAAGAAAATGAAATATTTTAAAATTATAATTGTGCTGGTGGGTGGTGGGATTGTGGTGGTTTAATCTTCTCTACATTCCAATATTTGAAATATGAACTTAAACGAGTTATAAAATAACCTCTCGGAGCACCTGGGTGGCTCAGTCAGTTAAGCTGCTGCCTTCGGCCTCGGTCATGATCTCAGGGTCCTGGGATCAAGTCTCGAATGGGGCTCCTTGCTCATCAGGGAGCCTGCTTCTCCCTCTCCTCCCCACTCGTGCTCTCTCTTGCTATCTCTGTCTCTCTCTCTCTCAAATAAATAAATAAAATCTTAAAAAAATAATCTCTCTTGTTTAGAAACAAGTAAAACTTGCAGAAGTGGGTATGATTTGATCAATGCTGATCCTTCAAAACACAGGGATCCAATCTGAGAACGAAGAACTCACACTAAAAGGTAAAATAAGCTTGATTCTCACAGAATATGAGCTTCCAGTCCTCCTTGTCATGAAGTGAGGGCCATGGTCTCAGGAAGGCAAAAGTGAACTTTGGAAGTCCTATGTATGACAGGAAACATTCCAAAGCAAACATTCCTAAGTCTTTTTCCAATAGGGCTTTGTCAAAATAGAATGAAATCTATCCTCAGAATAGAAATAATTGTATAAAAAGCACAATCTTGCTTACTTTGAAATGTAAGGCTAGCTGCTGTGGCAGTGGGACTGTGAAGAGCTAGGGAAAGCATTCGGACTTTGGTTGGGCTGATGAGCAGTTTCCGCAGAGCCTGGAGCACTATCTGGCCCGCGACCTTCATTGCGATCCAGCTGCAACTTGAACCTGTGGGATCTTCGGCCACCAGAGGGCGCCCGCACCCAGTGAGACAAAAACTCAAAAGCGGCACGTAAAGGGACTTGGAAAGGTGAAGCACATCCTGGCCTAACTTGCTCTGCTTTCTGTGGTTTCAGCATTACACTTAAAACGCATTAGACTTAACTGGGGATGTTAAACCACGTGTCCAAAAAGAAGTTACAAGCTTTATTATGTAAGCGGCTTGGAGCAATCCTGAACGCGCGAGCAGATGCTTGCTGCCCCACACTTGAATGCCTCTCCGAGAAAGCTTCACTTCAGGGGTCGCGGCTCTCCTAACATGATCCAAGGGACCGCAGTGCTGCAAAAAGAGCTCCAAGTACACGGCCACTAAAGGGTCAAGTATGGGAGAGACATTTGCCCAGATGCGAGTTTGCCTGAGCAACTTAATAGATGGCAACTGAGTGCTGATGTTGGCTAGCTATATCAGAGATATATTAAGGTAATTTAGGAGGTCTACTGGTAAGAATGGGAAAGTAGGCGTGAGGTAGATGTTGAGCACAGTTTGGGGCTATGCTTATATAAACCCAAGTCTAGGATTTGCCAGAGAATATTCTGTTAGCAAAAAGACCTATTTCTCAGTTACAATTCTTTTAGTGTTTTTTTCCTTGTTTTAAGCTGCAAAGTCCTCAGCTGTGTAATTTTGAGAAAAATCATTTAACCCCTCAAAACTTCGGTTTCCTCAAATATATTTAATCTACATTCCCCAGACCTCCCTCTCAAGAGAATACCTAAATCTTTAGCATGGAGCATTCAAACAGTTGTTTTTGCCCGTCCTGCACGCTCACCACTTCAAAGAGAGAGTTTGTGTAATGTTTTTCCACATAAATCCCTGGTTTGTAATCTACCTGCCTTCAAGTCAATTCCTACTTCTTTCTGCCCAATTCTGATTTCTTTTCATTATTACTTTCAACTTACTCTATTTCTTCAAATTACCTTCCCTCCACAAAATCTTTATAATGAGCCACGTGAATTTTCTGTACCATTGTGGGGGAAAAATATTAAATTTTGTCCTTGACAAAGCATGGCCATACCTGTCCAGCATTAAAATGTGTGAGATGTTAAAACAGTAAGCGTGAATTCCCCTGGCTGTACCGACGGACCCGTTACAGGGAAGCCCTGGGTGCATTGCCACCTCAGCTTCTCTTGCATTGTCTTTGGAAGTTTGGGGGGGGGCACGTCTCACAAGTAGGGTCTCAGGCAGGACCCACTGTTGCTACTCTGTTGTGCTAACTCGGGAAGGCTGGTTCTTTCCAGTTCCCAGCCCACAGCTGAGCTGCCATTGTTGCCGTTGATCTGAGAATGACCTCCGCCAAGCACCTCCCTCACACACCGTAAGGCGCTCCTCCCAGGACGAGCCGAGTCCCATCGTGAGGTATTCCCGATCCTCCGGAACCCCTAGGGTTCCAAAGTAACCCTGTTTTATCTGAAACATTCAGGTGTTGAAGCCCCAGGAAGTTTCATACGCAAGAGGGAAGAGTTGTGTTCCGTGGTGGAACGGCCCCCCATCCGTGCTCTCCCCCAGCCCCTCCAATCCACTTTACCAGCTGCGTGCACACATCCTTTAGTTTCTGTGCTTTGTTCCAAATGTCTTGTGCCTGTGGCCTTCTCCAGAGGGCTGGCCGTGAATCAACTCAACCCCATACACAGTCAGACATGACTCAGTAGCTTAGGTCTGTCCAGAGCAGCTTGGAACCAATGACTGACTATTTCAAGAGTCTGAAAGCCTGGCCCCCTTGCTCCAAAGTGGGGTGAATTCTGACATAATTTATGGCTTAGAGCTTCCCAAGAGATCAGGCAAATGCTGAGAAGTTGTCTAAAGTTATGCCTATCTCTCTTCTGCATTCCCTTCTCTTTCACATGCTTCTCCTGACCCTTAATGAGCCCCTTACTCATGAAACTCAGGGTCTGCTTCTAGAAAGTTTACATAAGATATTTGGTACCAAGAGTGCAGTGGTGGTTTTTGAAGCCAGACTCTGTGGATGGTGAGCTAGAGTTGGATTGCCAGCCAAATAACACTAAGGATCCTATCACAGGTAATATGTGGAGGCTTGAGAGCCCCTGACATACTGGGAGTGCTCAACTTTCCTCTTTGATGAATTAGAATGATGTTACAGGTTGAATCGTGACCCCCAAATTGATGTTGAAGTCCTGACCCCAGTACTGGTGACTGTGACCTTATTTGGAAATAGAATCTATATGAAGATCAAGCTATGATGATGTCATTAGGGCGGGCCCTAATCCAATATAACTGGTGTCCTCATAAAAAGGGGAAATTTAGACCTAGAGACAGACACATCCAGAGGAAAGATGATGTGAAGGCACAGCAAGAACGCTGTTTACAAGCCAAGGAAGAACTGAAGCTATCAGAAGCTCCAAGAGAAACATGGAACAGATTCTCTCTCATAGCCTGCAGAAACAGTCCTATTGACCATTTGATTTTGAACTTTTAGCCTCCAGACCATGAGACAATAAATTTCTGGTATTCTAAGGCATCCAGTTTGTGGTGCTTTATAATGGCAGTCCTAAGAAATGAATACAGATGGGATACTGGTGGAAGGGGGTATACTAGATTGTGCAATTGACCTTGGCTTTTGAGAGATACAAGTAAAAGGTCCTTACAAAGCCTGTGGAAGTGAAGATGCCAGGCTCAAGCTGGTCAATTTCAGGCATGGTAGAAAGTCAGAAAACACCCTTTACATATTTTAAACAGACCTTCTCCTACAACCAGAGATGGACCATGCTGAAGATCAGGCCCAGGACCCACTGTAAGAGTCAAAGACCTAAAGAAAAGCCAGTTTGCAATTTCAGCAAGTCTCCCAGGCAATATTCAGGGTCTTATAAGAAAGGGCAGGGACTTGAAGACTTGGCATCAAAACATGAGAATAGATACGCTTGAAAGACTTGAACCCCAGGACCTTGAGCCACAGAGACTTGAACCGTTGAATCCTCTGGGCTGCAGAAGGGCCCACCTCTTCTTGCTGGGGGGCAAAAGCATCCTTGCTTGCAGATTATAACTGAGGGTACAAATGCACAGAAGCCTAACAAGAGATTTATTTTATGGCTTATACCCCTCATTAGACCCTAAGACAAATAAGTTTATTAGACCTTACGGTTCCATCTGCAAGAGAAAGAAGGTGGTAATTCAAATTCTCACTCCACAAGGTTTGCGACCACGGGCAAGCTACATAATGGATTTGAGCCTCAATTTTCTTATCTGACAAAGAGCGGTTAATGACACTTACCATAATGTATGCAATGTAAAACTACTTCACGGAGAGGATGCTTGACAATTATAATCTATTAGCTTCTTTCTAGCTCCAAATGTCCCTGATTCTGATCAAGGATAAGAAATCTACCACCTAGTAAAGAGCCCTGCTGAAGGGTAGCCAGGCAAGGAATATGGAGGGAAGCTTTTCCTTTTTTTTTTTCTTTTTCTTTTTATCCATTGAGAAGGAGACAAAGTCAACAGCTGTTGAAACAAACAAGCTCACTTAGTGAGTTGAATAATAACAAACTATTGCTCAAATGAAAAGAGTAGCTGGCTTTTTACCAAGGCATCATTGTCATACACACCCTCACGTTGGGGATCATTAGAAATTTACATGGGGTGAAAAGCACTGGGAAACTATATTTACTTTTCCATAAATCATCAGAAAAATGCTAGCACACTCTCAGGGAGATATGAGAAAAAAGAAAACACACACACACGCACACACACACACACACAAGCAGATGTGTATTTTTCATGTGAATGTGAAGGAAAGTGCCGGAAATATATTTAAGCTCTCCCCAGACAAAGAAGCGGCAGGCATTCAAAGGAAGATAGATGCTTAGAGAAAAATGGGAGAAGTGTAGCAGAGAAAAATGTGAGCTATTTAAAAGCATAAATTAGTTCAAATGTTTCAGCTAGAACTAATTATTCCTAGGCCGGTTAAGAAGTACTGCCTCAGATGTTACCATTTCAGATCTCTGAGTATCTACGTACACACAGCTAAATTTCCTACGTTTACTTTTGTCTGGTCCTAAAAATTCAGTATAGAATATTTGTAAATTGTAAATAATTTAAAAAAATCCATAACCTCATTATCTAGTGAAAATAAATCCATAATATAGTGTTCCTTTTAGTATATAGTCTACACATCTTAACATAAAAGGTATCGTATAGTATATAAAATTTTAAATCCTGTCTTTGTTATTTAATATTACTCCATAATATTTTTCACTGTCCTTCAGAATATTTTATAAATGTTTTTAATGATTATACACTGTTCCCTTGTATGAATGTTCATAATTACCAACAATTCCCTAATAAAGTTTAATTTTATTTTTAAATTTCTTATAAGCATAAAGTTATGAAGTAATCAAAATTTAATTTACCTTTTCCGACAACAGAATTAATACACGTTATTGTGGAAAATAAGGAAAATTACAGCAAATTAAAAACAAATTTATCTCCATTTCTTTCCTTCCCAGTAATCAGTTGTCACATTTTAGTTAATTTTTCCCAGGTTCCAGAAGTCTTTGGTCATCTCTGGGCCTCTCCAGATCAATTGATCAATCTATCAATCTATCGATCTATCTATCCATGCTATATTACCTCAGTTCTCCCAGACAAAACTGTACCTTAAATTCAACAAATGCCCATAATTATTTTTCAGGTTCTGTGGAAAACCTGTAAAGGAGATATTTTCTGGTATTGCATTCCAAATTTACATATCTAACAGATTTCTGGGGTTGCATTCCAAATTTAGATATAAAACAGGCTGCCAACTTCCTTCACCTATTGGGCTGGTCTCTTGTTACCTACTCAATGTGCAGCCTTCATTTCCTTGGACCTCAGTGACCTGTGAGTAGAAATGGGATCACTGTCATAAATTTGCTCGCACTGATTTATATGCTCAGCCCCATGCCTGTCGTTTCCCCCTCTTACCTTCCCCACAGACTCCTGAGGGATCCCTAAAGATTATTGGGCTCTGGTTGGTTGAAGATGAAATCTGTGCTTCACAGTCTGTACTACAAAGGGCTCTGCTCATATCCTGGTTACAAAAGTTATCCTCTTATTTGACTGTAAAGCTCTTTCTTTGTAAGTTCTCTTAGGGCTGGTTCTCCTCAAGAACACCTTGGGATGAGGATTTCGCTGGAAGTAATTTATTAAGAAAGTGAGGTCAGAGATAAATGGGGAAGAAGTAAGAGAGGTAGGGAGACGAGTAAGGTTGTGGTTTCGAAAAAGTCCAGCTTTAGGCTCGTCCAACGGGAGGCTAAGGGGATGGACTTGCCAGACTCTTAAACCTGAATGTGGTCATTGCCGAATTGCCGTTGGAAGGGTCCTAACTTCCCTAGCAACGCCTGCTGCAGAGGTTTCCAAAAAGAGTCTTAGGTGCAGGCCTTTATTTTTTTTAATTTTTAAATTTTTTTTTAAAGATTTTATTTACTTAATTGACAGAGAGAGAGAAGGCGCACACAACAGGGGCAGCTGCCAGTAGAGGGAGAGGGAGAAGCAGACTCCCCGCGGGGCAGGGAGCCCGATGTGGGGCTTGATCCCAGGACCCCGGGATCATGACCTGAGCCAAAGGCAGACACTTAACCGACTGAGCTACCCAGGCGCTCCAAGAGTCTTAGGTCCAGGCCTTTAGAAGCAGCACAAAGGCAGTGGGCAAAGGGTTTACAGAAAGAGCCAAAGGGATTCGGGATGTCTGCTGGAGCATAAATAGCGCTCACTGATTCTGTGAACTGAATGTTTGTGTCTCCTGTAAAATTCATATATTGAGCCTCATCCCCAGTGTGATGATATTAGGAGGTGAGGCCTCTGGGAAGTGATTAGGTCATGAGGGTGGAGTCCTCATGAATGGGATTAGTGCTCTTATAAGAAGACTCACAAAAGAGATGATCTCTCTCTCCACCCTATGAGGATATGAGAAGATCGGCCATCAACGAACCAATAAGTGGGCTCTCACCCAACACTGAATCTGCTGGCATTCTGATCTTGGACTTGCCAGCCTCCAGAATTGTGAGAAGTAAATTTCCGTTTCTTCAGCCACCCAGTCTATGGTATCTTGTTCTAGCAGTTCAAACTGATTTAGACAACCATACATGCCAAAATCCTCATTAAACTGTAGATCTGGGTTATGTGACTTTATATCTCTCAGATCTAGCAGAAGATTCCATTACTAATAGCAATGCATGTTTAATTTAATCTTGTTAGAAGCTTTCATAAAATCAATTTGCTTTTAACCATTTCACAGTCAAACTAGTTTTGATTTGAAATCCAAAACAGTTCAGTCTTTAAAAAATTCAGATCTTTTATAGATGACATCACAGAGAAACTATAAAATATTAGAAATTATGAGCAAAATGTGTAGTTAGCACTGAGGTTAGTGCATGAAGTCTAATCTTATCTATATGTAAAGGCAATAATCAATGTTAATTTTATTGGGAGAATGTTTTTTTTTTTTTTTTTTTTTAAAGTTAGTTATCTGCCAGCCTAACAATGGAGATAATTCTACAAATTGTTGAGAGCAGGCATGGCAATGAGTTACCTATCCTTTCATTACATTCCAACATGTAGAAAAAAAACTGAGTCCCCACATGATGATTTGGAGTATTAAATGCATTGACAGAGTCTAAAAATTCCCATAGGAATTCTCTGTTATGACTTAATTAAAACACTTCTGGAATCTGAGGTCAAAATGGGATGTAAGGATGAAGACAGGTGATTACGGGAGGCAGAGCTGATACGACTTATCATCAAAACTCAAGCAGAAAAGTTGCAGAATGTTGCAGTTTCCCTCACAATAGCTTGCAGTTCGGGGTCAGGAGTGTAAGTGCATGTCTGTTCTGACAGAGTATAAGGAAAGGAAACAGACTTAAAAACCTGGGAGAAGCCTATTTTCTTTCTTTGTGGGGGAGGGGGTAGTTACCTTTTCCACTGATAATGTGATCCAATGTTTTTCAGGCATGCAAACACAAGCCTCAAAAAATAGTTTGAATATTCAGTGTAGGGATAAAATGAGACTAGAATAATGCTCTTTATACTCCCTGAACTAGAAGAGAAGCAAAAATTTACTTGTCTATAAGCTAAAGCAGAAATATTAGGAGAAGAAAAGTAGTAATATGCTTCCACCCTCTGTCTCCATTTTTTATCTTGGTTTTTGTTTGTAGCTGACCTGGGATGTTGAAGTTCCATCAAGAAATCCAATACCAGATCAGAAATTCATTCAACCACAGAAAATATAATTTACATCTGACTGTTTCACCATCTACTATAGATCATACACTACCAAAATAAGTTCAATGCAATACAATGGATATTTATATGAGGCTCCCTAGTTAACTTAATGATGTCCCTTTGATATTTAGAATTACTTTAAAACACTCTTTCTGACATGGGGCATTGGTTTGTCATCACCTCTGAAAGGAACTTGTTAAAGAATAAAATTTTATGAAGTGCACTTATGGTTAATATACAAAAGATTTTAGATGTATCCATTCCATGCCTATTAAGTGCTATTTTTCCTAATATGTACTTTTTTGCACACCTGAATTTTTTACCTTCCTCTCCTTACAAAACACTCGCCAAATAAGTGTGAGAAGCCAACTAGAGATAACTATAAATTGGGGAATAATATCTTCACAATATGAGTTTGGACAGGATAGTACAAGGGAAGATGAAGTTGAATGTTTACCAAAGATAGACAAGTTGAAAGATTGAAAGACTCAGTGAAATGCTTGGAGTATGATCTAAGTGATCTCTTACCCTACTTTTGCAGAGATGTGGCATCAAATATAACTAGCTTTCTCTTCACTCCAGTAGGAGAGGATCAGGCTCAACTGAGCCTTTGTTCAGGCTTCAACAAAGACCACCAATGTGGGGATTTCTCCCTCATGGGTAGGCAAGGGATCAAAGGACAAGAAAACAGTGTCAGAGCCTAGGGATAAGCACTGATGGAAAAGTAACCTATCTAGGGAAGAGCCTGGTTTTCAAAGATCTAAATACATATCTGGAAAAATGGCAACATGGGTCCTACAAGGTGCTGGATTTCCTGATCCCCCAAAAGTGAAGAAGACAAATAGGTAAGTGGTGGATTTTGTGCATTTACAGTAAATAGAATATTTGGAGTACAAAGAGGCTTCCTCCAGGTGCATTGATAGGGGCCTGACAGAGCAAGCCTACAGGAACAAAGTCCCTTTTTTGTGTCATCTGCATTTTTCCAATAATCAGAAATGGGTCTCAGTGAAATGTCAAAGAAAAGTAGGGCCAGCAGGAAGAGAGAGGAAGGCCAGACAGAACAGTCATAATACACACCCGGTAAAATAAAATTGCCAGAAGAAAAGAAGAAAACCTAAAATGTACATAACGAGAGTCAAGCGCAACACCAAAAAATAATAATGGAAAGAGAATATGGAACTCTATAGAAATATATTTGAAAACCTAGAATAAATGAATGAATTGCTAACAATGTACTCATTGCCAAATTAAGTAGCAGGAAACTTGGATGGACCAAACCCAATAGAAGAGATTCCAGAGGTGAATAAAGATATATTATTGGAAAAGGCTCCAAAAAAACTATAAAATACTAAATAAATTTAACATGAATGACACGGGATCTATATTTATGATTTTCAACCTTGGATTTACATTAAAATTATCTTGAGGAACTTTAAAATATCCTGATGTCCTCAGACAAAACAAATCAGAATTTCTAGATGTGAAGCCCATGCATCAGCATCTTTTAAAGCTTTTAAGTAATTCCAATGGCAGTATTGAGTTCAAGAGTCATTAGTATATAGGAAGAAAATTATAAAATTGTATTAAAAGGTATAAAACAAAATCTGAAAGGAACTACAACCTTTGGTGAGAAAGCTTAATTTCATGGCATTGTTCATTCTCTTGAATTAATATGTAAATTTAAGGGAATTTCAATCAGCAGCTCAACAACTCTTTTTAATTGGAAAAACTGACTTTAAAGTTTGTATTAAAGATGATTACCATTACCAAAGAACAGCCGAGAAAAAGACTATAATGATTTACCAGTTATTAGAAAATATTATGACTAATTAATTCATCATTATATAAAACAGGACAAATAGCTCAGAATAGAGAATTCAGAAATGGCATCTAATATGTATGAGAAGCCACAGACAATTCAGTTGCATGAGAAAATGATGGATTATTTAGTAAAGAGTACAGATACCACTGGATGTACACCTAGAAGAAAGTAAAAGTGGACCTCCATCTTTTAATACTTACTAGCCAACTCGAAATTTTTTATCATTTTAAATGTACAGTAAAATAATTAATACATTTATATATACACACATACATATGTAGACTCTTAAGGAGACTTCATGTTAAAAATAGGGATGGGTGGGACCTTCTTAGCCAGGACTGCTCTATAGCTTCCTTTCTCTATTTTCCTCTGGCAATCATTGCAAATTCTTCCCCTTCTCCTTTATTCTTCTCAGGCCCACAGAACTACCTCCAACAGCATCCTGTTCCATTCAGTTGCTTAGAAATTCTTACCATTCCCATCTGCCCTTCCTCTGGAGGCTTTGGGAATACAGAGGAAGGGAAATGGAACCTGGACTACTCATTCATGTGCAGCACCTTTCATGCATCATTGTTCATGATATCCTCACGGCCACCTGAAGCGTCAGGGCATGGAGACCACTTTGAGTCTAGAATCTAGCACAAAAGTCTAGCTTCAGGGGCGCCTAGGTGGCTCAGACGGTTAAGCATCTGCCTTCAGCTCAGGTCATGATCCCAGCGTCCTGGGATCGAGCCCCTCATCGGGCTCCCTGCTCAGCTGGAAGTCTGCTTCTCTCTCTCCCACTCCCCCTGCTTGTGTTCCCTCTCTCTCTGTCAAATAAATTAAAAAAAAAAAAAAAAAGTCTAGCTTCATGAGGACCAGAAGAAAAAAGTGGTTACTTTGCCTTTCATTTTTCTTATTTGTAGAAATAGATTTTCTCTTTGACTTTTCTTTTTTAAAAAATATTTATTTATTCATTTGAGAGAGAGAGGGAGCGTGAATGGGGGAGGGGCAAAGAGAGAGGGGGCAAGAGAATCCTCAAGCAGACCCCCCTCTGAGCGCAGAGCCCAAAGCAGGACTTCGTCCCACGACCCTGAGATCATGACCTGAGCCCAAATCATGAGTTAATGCTTAACTGACTGAGCCACCCAGGTGCCCCATTCTCTTTGTCTTTTCAGTTGAAAGTATTTGATATCTTAAGCATTTAATTGGTCTAAAAATTAATTCTGCTAAATTAGAAAATCTCTATGGTAAATTGGCTTCAAGCATATTGGCTAACCCAGCAGAACAGCCTGTGTGAAATTATGCTGACCTTGATTACACAGTGCATCCATACTGGGTACCCAGGTAGGCTTTGACTAGAATTTCTTCTCATACCTAAACACCTATAAACATTTTACAATGGTATAAATGCAGAGGCTCAGAATTACTTTATTAAGACTCTTTTATTTATTAAACACACCAGAATTTATATACTCAAATAAGCGCCACCTCTCTAAAGCATTCCATGACATTGCCATTGCTGTTACTAGGTGTGTTGCTCTTCTCTCAGAATTTTCTTTAGCGTCAAAGATTCTTTGAATCTCTTCAATGAGTTTTTGAAACTAGAAGCGCAATCTGAAAATAGCCAAAATCATACAGAGTAAAAGCTGAGTAGTCATATAGAATAAAGTTGGAAAGAATATATGTAGTTAGATAGAATATAGATGGGCAATCTCCCTGAATAATACTGTGTGTAAACTCCCACATACATATGTAACAGTTTCTTAGAGGTCTCGAATTTGTTTGAACATAATTCTAAATATTTACTGTTTCTGGGTAACTACATTAAATGTCAGCACTCACTAGGGATACAGCTGTCATTTGGGGGGATTATATTTGCTATCTCACAGTCACACCTTTCAAATGCTGCACAGATGCATAAATATCTTTATTTCTTCTTTTAGACCCATATGGTCCATTCACTGAAGCCAAGCCAATCTGCCCAACCGTGGTCCAAGGTCTTGCTATCTCCAACTTCAGGATATTATTTATGTCGCAAATACCCCTGGCCTAAGGACCCTCCTCAACCCTTTGTCAACCCTGTCCAGCATTGCTTTTGAGACCTGACTCTGGATGCCCTCTCTAAGGATTATTTTCTATAAAAAAAGAAAAATTTTCACTTGCAACAGCACTTGCTTAAGAGATGGCAAAATTAAATGTGTTTCATTACACTGGGTCCTAACCAGCTGAAGCTGATTAAACACTAGGGACTGGGAATGACACCCTCCCCCTCCTCCCCTCCCCCACCCCCGACGAAAGGGACCCTTTCTGAACCTAATTGAAATTGTTCATGACCAGTAAACAAGGGGGGATACTTTCCAGAGCTCATGCACTAATCCTCAGTCCTAGGAGAAATGTGAGTTTTCAGTGCTTAATTAGCATAAGCACCATGGCCCTCCACTTTCTAGCATTTAAGACCCTGAACTTTGCCTTTTAGGCCCAAATATTCAGGGGATTTCTTCCCTCACCCGTGTGTGCTTCCTAATAAAGTCAGCTCTGCTGGCCACCCTCACCTCTGTATGCTGTGGTCTTGTATTTTCTTTGTCATCTCTGACCTCTTCTGCCTCACTACTGTTTCATTAGCTACCGTCTCAGAACTTCTGGAGTGTTTGCCCTATATTTTACTTTAAAAATACATGACCTGGGGCGCCTGGGTGGCTCAGTTGGTTAAGCGACTGCCTTTGGCTCAGGTCATGATCCTGGAGTCCCTGGATCGAGTCCCGCATCGGGCTCCCTGCTAGGCAGGGAGTCTGCTTCTCCCTCTGACCCTCCCCCCTCTCATGTGCTCTCTCTCTCTCATTCTCTCTGTCTCAAATAAATAAATAAAATCTTTAAAAAAAAAAAAAAAAATAAAAATAAAAATAAAAATACATGACTTGCCGGTATTCTTACTTCATCAAACATGTGACAAAATACACCCCTAATACATCTCCTTATGAATCTTGAATCAAGGACAGATTGCTGATAAGCCATTTTTTTTTTCATCCCTAGAAACAGTATTCCTTATAGTGTGGTCTCCAGATAGCACGAGGAGCATCACCTGGGAATTTCATAGAAATATACATTCTCGAGCCGCAGTTCAGACCTGCTGAATCAGGAACTGTGGGAGTGGGGCCCAGAAGCCTGTTTCATCAGGTCCTCCAGGTGTTTCTGAGATTTGTCAAACTCAAATCTGACAACCATTTAGCAGGCAAACTGCCCCAGACTAGTGTCTCAATATTAACTGCCTTTTAGTTTGCCTCTGTTCCTTTCCTTTCAAGCTGTAATTAAAATTAAGGGAACCCAGCAATTCTAAGCAGAAAATAGGAAAAGATACAAAGGATGAAGTAGGAATTTTAGGCCCATAGAGGGAGCTGAGTCTTCAAAAAGAAATAGAACATACCTGTTTATCTCATGTTTATTTTCTTACCTTGTCTCATCCTGGCTGTGTGATTCCACATACCTCTCTGACTGTCCTGGTTGTCTTCTGCACGGTTACACACAGGTCCTGAGAAAAATCTTCTTTAACTTTCTGTCCTTTATTCATATTTCAGAGCTGATGTCTTCACAGAAAGGCAGCCAGCGCTGCAAAGCGGCACGATTTCTAGGGAATCTGGAGTCACTCAGAGTTCTCTAGCAAAACTGGTTTCTCTTTGCACATCTTCACTATGTTTACATGGGGCTTTCTGATATCTCACATTTTCTAGAACCACCATAGTTTTTAGATGTCCAGTGCAACAGTCCTTTAACCGATAGCTCCCTGCAGCAGCAGAAGGCACCAGTTGCTTCCTGCCAAGAAAGGAGCTGGAAGTTAAGAACAAGCATGGACTTGGAATTGGATGCTGATTGACAAAGAGAGCACTGAACTTCCTATTTTTTTTCTTTGTGCTAGGACTTCCTAAATCATAAGTCCTTTGAGCACATGGTAAATCTTTATTTGGTTAGCTCTTTGGACCAGTGACTCTCCACCTTGTCAAGGATGTTCGAATTATCTGGGGGAATTTCTTTTTAAATCTCTGGGCATGGGACCCATGTATCGGTAGTTCTTAAATTTCCCAGGTGATTCCAATGAGTAGCTAAGACTAAAAAACACTGTTTTGGATTTCCTAATTAAAGATTCTTAACAATGAGTTGTCTGCCTATTTCTCAATGTTCCTTTTCCTACAGTCAGCTCCCAGAGGTCAGACCACAAGTGGATCAAAGAACTGCACAAAAAAGGGAAACTGAGTCATCCCTCAATAGCTCTAGGATCAAAATAAGACACAATTACATGATCAATAAGCTCTGATGCCATCTCTCTCTCTTTTTTGCATCTGTTTTTCTTTTCCTATCTACTTAGGACCCCTACTCTGCCTTTATGACAAAGTACCCACTGTTACTGAAGAAAACTGACACAGCTCCTAATAATAAAGCTTCAGTGACCCAAAAGGTAACTACTATTCTTTTTGATGGACTTTTGCATTTTCAAAAGTTACCTGAAAACATCAAACTCATGGGGCTTGAGAATGTACTAACCCAATGCTAATGACTGCATTTCAGGTTAGGGATGTATCTTTGCTCTAAGAGACCTTCCCATGATGCTCTGGGGAAATGTGTGCTGCCTTAGAAAAAGCAGCTTGCAGATTTGCAGACCCAGCATCCCAGGAAATGATATGGAAGTATGGGCTGAAAGATGATATACATTACTGATCAATATATATAGATATAACACAAGAGAATTTCTGGAAATGCAAATTGTTTTTAGTATGTGATGGGAATCTCCTCAATTTTTAAAGCGACATTGATACATATCAGTTGCAAACCTTGCTAAATGACCCCTTCCATTCCTATGGGTAATAAAATTCATTGTCTTGATTAGTTTGAAGACATTCCTAACCCATAATCACCAACAGCAAAGTATAGATTTCAGACATTTGCATCTAAAAGTTAAAGACAACTTAAAATGTAATACTAAATGGGGGTGCCTGAGTGGCTCAGTCTGTTGAGCGGCTGACTCTTGGTTTTGGCTCAGGTCATGATCTCCAGTCCTGGGACCTAGGCTGGCATGGGGCTTTGTGCTCAGTGGGGAGTCTGCTTGAGATTCTCCCTATCCCTCTGCCTCTCCCCATCCTGCTCCCATGGGTGCACTCACACACTCTCTCTTTCTCAAATAAATAAATAAATCTTTTTTTAAAAAATGCAATACTAAATTATTTCTAAATTATTCAAAGTTCAGTACTTTTTTACACATGTTTAACATTTTGATTATCAACTTTCTTTAAGAGGGTAACTGAATAGGAAAGAGTTACTAAGTATAAAGAGATAAAAGAGGCCTTTCACAATTTGCCATGATTCACATTACTTATCTAAAATCAAACAAAATTCTGGTTGAAAAATAAGAAGAAAGGCAAGAAAGGCAAATAAGAAGAAAGGACACTTCCACATGCTCCTTCATGCATGTTGCCTCTATTATCTGAAGACACTATCAGATGATGATAGAATCACTACAAAAACATTATTCCACTGAGGTCACTTCCTCCAGAGGTAAGGTCTAGACTTGTGGTCACTTGTAGTGGGTCAATAGCTCAAAACAGGGGTGTGGTTGGCATTTTAAGTGTGAAATTAGATTTCTGGTGTAATCAATCATCTAATTGCATATCCAAAGGTATTCTACATTTGCACATTTAATTAATTATGTCTTAATTGAAATCATCCTGCTCTTAATGATTTGTTCTAATTTCCTTTCAAATAAAATTACCAAGGGAAAAATTCAGTTTGAATTCATTTGTAGGGGAGGTTTTATATATATTGAAAAAAAATAAAAATGATGGATTTTCAAACTTTTTAAAAGGAAAAATTTTTTCAGTTCCTGTAGAGGTGCAAAGAAAAACATTAAAGACAATCCAGATAAATAAATTGGATTTCATTTGAATACTCATCTAATTTTGAAGATGGAGAGAATATTCTTTTGTTGTGGATGTGCCCGTTATAATATTCGTATAATTAGTCTTTCGGCTGCAACTCAGATTCTTGGGTCAGTGCAAAAGCCTTGTTTATTTAGATGAGGCAATTCTCTGAGAAAGCGGTTCATTAGTCTTAGATTCCAGGCGTACACGGTCTGGTGTACAAATTAAAACAGCTATTTAAATTCCCTTTATGAAAATTGTGCCTGGTAGGACACTTCCACATGCAATGAGGTCTTTATTTCTACATCTAGACATTCCAGAAAACTAGAAAAGGTGGAATTTGTATCTTTAGATATGCCACAGTTGATAAATCCTAAGATTCAGATATTAACAATTGGGCAAACTCTTGCATTTCCCATGATTTTAGATTTGAGGCCATCTAAATAATGTCAGGAAATGCAGAGAGAGAAAAAGTTCCCTGTTATGTTTTTTTTGGGGGGGGTCTGTAATTGGAAGTCAGATTAGGCCTTTAAAATTAATGACATATAATGTCACACAAAGGTCAAGTTATTCATTTGGGAGTCACAGTTATGAAATTACTGACTCGGGCATCTAACAGTTTAGCTTTAACTTGGGCATTTAATTTATCATCCATTATAGTTTTTCTTCCATCCTGATCCTTGCCCTGAACAAGATGTCATTTCATAAACCCAATTAAACATGGTGCTTACTGTGGCTTAAATACCAAGACAGATTTAATGTATTGTCCAATTTCACAGATCAGCAATGTTTCTCTCCTTGCATCACTTGTCATGACAGTAACAGAAGTGAACAATCTGTGCTGGTAGACGGGCCAGAGTGAAAACTGTATAAATACTGTGTGGCCCCGCAGGTAAGACAGTAGGTAATTCTTCACCCAAGGTGTCAGAGAGTTCTTGGATACATTGTGAAGTTAATATTCCATATACATGAATTTCAGCCTTTTTCAAGAAAGGCAGAATGGTTTCTGGAAAGCAGTGAGTCTCTTTCCAAATTATTGAATTAAAATGCTTAGTCAATAAATAAGTAAACCAGCGCTATTTTCATCAATATTTGAGTTGTTTTTCCAGGGTGTTTTTTTTTTTTTTTCCAATTAGAAGAGGCTTCTAGTTAATTTGTTTAAATAGTGAAAAGTCAACATGGAACTATTTTGTTCTTGCCTCACAGTGGGCTCTGCCTATCCCACTCTCTCTTTTCTAGCCCAGGCATACTCATTATGATGTTGATGTGAACTATGTCAGATAATGTTGCTGGTTTCTTACTAGACATAAATCCTTATATCCTTAATTTATAATAATCATATTTTATGCATGTTGCAACAAGTTCACAGAATGTGGATTCCTCTTCCAGTCCGAGGGGTTGGGCCATGGTTGGTCTAAGCCATGAACATTGCGGTAAGTTGTTTTATTTGTTCA